>NC_040879.1:72525226-72582270 GCF_003676215.2 Rhopalosiphum maidis
AACACATTCTTGACACAATTTAATATTGTAATCACCAATATATGTCAATAATCAAAAAAAATACAATAATTATTATTTTAGGAGATTTAAACATTAATCTACTAGATACCACGCAAAATACAATAAATTATATAGATATACTTAACAGCTTAAACTTTACATCACACATTAATATCGCTACACGTCCCGACTCTAATACTTGCCTAGACCACGTCTTCTCAAATATTATCAATAATTCACTTATTTCTATTCAGGTATCTCTTGTTGATGCACTTATAACCGACTATTATCCCGTAATTACACAAATTATAGAAACGAATCCACACATATTCAGTAATAACACAAATAAGGAAACAAATTGCTATAATACTATTAATTATATTAAATTGAATAAATTGATTAAAGATATAAACTGGAACCACAATATAACAGATAAAAACAGTTTTAATTTAAACATTAATTTATTAACAGCTTCCCTACAAAATTTAATAAGACAGTCTACAATAACAAAAACAAATAAATCAATAAAAAGAAACAATCCATGGATTCAATCAAGTATAATTAATGCAATTAAAAAAAGGGATAAGCTGCATACACAAACTAAACAAGAACCATTTAATACTCATCTAAAAAATAAATACAAACAATATAGAAATAAATTAACTGAAATCATTGCTAAAGCTAAATATGCTTATTTTCGAGAAAAAGTAAAAAATAACAGTATTAATCCAAAAAAAATCTGGTCTATCATTAAACAAGCAATAAACCAAAACATGTCAAATTCACCAGAAACAAATTTAAAAATAAATAATATAATCTACGATTCCAAATCAAATGCATCGATAATTACGAATAAATTGAATAATTACTTTTTAACTATGGGCGATCACGACGATAATAGGCCTTATAAAAAAAACTAATATAATACCAATATTCCATCATGTTCGTTATACCCTAGAAAGATTCTTAAAACTAAATTATGCAAAATAATAATTAAATGAATAACGATTCAGCTCCAGGGTTAGACGGAATCTCAATTAATGTTATTAAAAATCTAAAAGAATTTATATCTTTCATATTAGAAAAAAATTTTAACCAAATTTTAAAAGAAGGGATTATCCCAGATTCCTTCAAAAATGCATTAATATCGCCCATTTATAAAGGTAAAGGGTCAAAAACTGACTTAAAAAATTATAGGCCAATTAGTTTATAAACGTATTATCCAAAATATTTGAAAAGGCAATCAAAACTAGGCTCATAAATTATTTAGAAGAAAACCAATTTATTACCCTACTCGCATTATAGTTTTAGAAAAGGGTTAGGTACAGAAGACGCTCTGGCAAAGCTAACAAAAGATAAACATGATAAATTTAGATGACCATAACAAAACTATCGGTATATTTTTAGATCTCAGTAAAGCTTTTGATAGCGTACCTCACACAGAACTACTAAATTGTATAAATTCGTTTAGTATGTTTACTGGGTCAGCATACTCAATTTTTAAATCATATTTAGAAAATAGGACTTAACAGGTTAAAATAGGTAATACCCTAAGTGAAATAGGTATAATCCATAGAGGAGTTCCACAAGGCACGGGTTTATACCAATTCTTTATATTATGTACGTATCTGCATAAGATAGACTGTCGTTAAACGGAAATATCTATTCGTATGCTGATGACACAGCAATTATTGTATCCAGTTCTAATTAGGAATCAACTTGGCAAAAAAATGAATTAGATATTTTAGTACTCGAAAACTGGTTTTCTAATAATGACCTTAAGATAAATTTTGATAAATAAAAATGTATTGCATTTACTAATAATTCTAGAACTGCACCAAATAAAACAGAATTGACCATTCATAAATCTGATTGCAACACTAAGCCATGTTCCTGCCCAAAATTATCTTAACACACATCCGTTAAATATCTTGGAATAATAATTGATCAAAATTTAAAATGGAACATTCTCATAGAAAATCTAATAAATAAATTGAGACAACTTACATACTTTTTTCTAAGAGCTAAAAAAATACTAAATAAAAACTACCTAAGAATTAGGTTTACAATGGTTCAATCTTTATTACAATACGGAATAATCGCTTGGGAAAGTTGCAGCACTACATAAAATATAATTTATCGGTAGCACAAAAGAATATAATAAAAATGTACTTAAGTAAATCAAAAACTTTCCCTTCAAAAGAGCTACTCAAACTATTACGAGAACTGGATATTGAAAAACTATACAAAAATGCAAGCGATGTGTTTTATTTACAAAACTAAAGCATTTAAAATTAAAAACAATTCTTATAATCTTAGAAAAAAACATCTCGAAATTCCTTTTACTAACACCAAAAAACATCTAATATATTTAATCAAGTTGGTATAAGGACATTAGAAATCATCCCAGATGAAATAAGAGAGTGTTCAAATTATTTGCAATTTAAATACAAACTAAAGAATTGGTTTTATGATAGTCTGTAGAAATTATTTTATTATTCAAAACTATTATTTATGAAAAATTGTACTGAAAGACATTTATTAAATAGCTTACTTATTGAAAATTCTAAATATTTAATTACTAAATGATACTTTATATAATTATGATTGTTACTATACTTTTAAGTTCTTATTGTATTCCTTCTATATCAATACCCAATTTGTGAATTTTTTGCTTTTTAAATTTTATTCTTTATTTTAAATTTAATTTTTAGTTAATTCATTACATATTATTTCTTTATATTTAAAATAACAATCTAGATAAGTATTCTTGCTCTACGATAAGAGGTTTACCTCAGTGTAGAGCAAAGCTAGTAACTTCATATATTCACCTATTATACTCTGTACACATTTCTTCTACTAGCAATAAATAAATAAATTTAAAAAATTTAAAAAATCCATATTTAAGTGTTTGTAGACATATATAGGTACAGACATAAAATTATTTATTTATTTCAAAATCAAAAAGGTCAAAAGCACTGTTGAACTCAAGATTATAGCAAAATAGTTAATACCTATATCTAACTTGCACACATCATACGTGCTATTCACAATTGCCAATTGGTAATGACCGATTGATTTACAGTTTACACCCAACGTATAAAATAATTTATTACTTTTGATTAAATTCAATTTTCAGTGCACAACAGTTTCGTTGATTATATATATTTTAGAAAGTATATTTGTAGAAACAGTGGTCCGATATTCGACAAATCACATTTTAACTATACTTCCCGATAGCAGATTGCAGGGTACATTTTGTATGAACACTATGAACTATGTACATATTGCTGTAGTTTTTTATTTTTTCAAGATCAAATTTACAAAATACTGGTTTTTTATAAAATCGATTTTGCTGTTTTGCTAGAATTCAAAAGATGTATCAATTATTCTAGTGACTCGAAACTTTCAAAATTATTTATAACGTTAGTATACCAATAATATTACATTTTTAGAGTTACGTGGACTCTGGATGTTTTAAATAATTTAACATATTGAAAAAGTTTTAAGTTATTTTTTTATCTAAGTATTGAGTTAGGCAGTGAAGTTATAACTGTTTTTTCTTTCTTTGTTCATACTTCATAATATATTAGGTATACTACTTTAATATATTATAACCTATGCTTAAAAGGCTATAAATAAATTATAGGTAGATACCTATTAGTGAATAATTATTTATTTATTTATTTATTTATTTTTTTTACATGTTCACATTGTTCATATTTTATACATTGTATTAGCTAAAAAAACAACGTATTCCGATTATCGAATAGAAATTAATTATTAAATAAAAAAAAAAAAAAACATTTCCTTAATGCCATTTGTGAAAACATATAAATGAACATAGTTACATACAGTTCAACAATGAATTTGATTTTAAGACAAATGCATTTTTGTAAACACGTGTATGTATGCATCGTTATTTTTTTTGCAAATATTTGAAAACATATTATCAATAAATAACGATAAAAAAAAAAAAACGATCACTTTTACAACCGTAGTTTTGAAAAAACTGTATAATCGTGACTCGTGTTGGTAATATAATAATATATTAATAAATTACACGGTGCCATATCGATGGGGAGTTTGGAAAGCAGCTAAATCAACTCATAGTGGTGATCACAAGCAGTACCATATGGGAGATGATAAAGTATGGAGCGCAACGATCTAGGTTGCAAGTATATATGTTATTATTATAATATAATGTATAAATCATTATCGCGGCTCACTTAACAAAATTTGTTTTTTTTACACAAAATATATTTTTACTCGTGTTTGCCATTTTTATATTAATATATAACATAGTGTCATACTGCCGTAAATCACCCCGAAATATAATATTTTTCTGTGCACGTGTCTGCGAAGATTAAAGATAAATATTTCGTACCGAATAAAAAATTTAGGGCATCGCGCTAAGCTGCGTGCGTGTATAATTGGGTGGCGTATAGCCGCCGTTCAATATATTTGGGGGACACAATTCTCGCATCGGCTACATTGCAATCATTTTAACTCGGTATTGATGTCGAAATATATAATATACAAACGCAATTAATTGTAAAATATATACTTTGATATGTTATCGCGAATTCAAAAATCCTAATTATAGTGCCGTTAAATCAAGTCGAGACACTTACGTATAGATATACAGCTGTAGAATTGCAAACCCCTACACAAGTGTCATCCGAGGCGTTTGCCTCCGACAAGCCATCGCACTACCCCCCGGTGGCTACATCCCTCGTCCAGACCGCGTGTGTTCGTTTATTACTGTATGGAAATTCAAACATCATCTATCACGACGAGTATTGTATTTGTATTGTTATAAGTTAAACAGTGCACACTTAAGTGGTTTGAGCAGACGGGACTAGCGCCTTTTCAGGTGTGGTAGGGTGAAGTATAGGTGTATGGACATTTTCCCTTACGCCCGCAAAATGTTAAATTGATTATTCCCTCGGCGGCGACATCGTTACAGACTGCGGTGGTGCGACGACGGGGGCGCGCGTGGGTGACACGAAACACCGAAAATAATACAATAATAATAATAAAAAAAAATCATTTTTTTCTCACCGTTCACACGGATCACGCGAGACTGACGTGATTTAATCGATACGGTCGATTATTATATTACGCACAACGTTTTTGTCGCTGTCACACACACACACGTGCAGTCTGTATCGTCTGTACAATAATATAATATATACAGCGCAACATAAAATAAAATACTAAAACGCAACGATATTATAATAATAATAATATAATATATACACGAGGAAAAAAAAAATGACCGTCGTGTAATATTCTCCGTGTACCTACTACCCGAGCCAAGACGTCGTCGGGCCCCCGCTCGGCGCACACACATCGTTTCCCGCTGAGCCGTTTTTGTGCGGGCGCGTCCGATGCGTCCCGTGGGAATCTCTTCGTCGTCGTCGATAAAGTCCGCGGTCGGGCCGGACCTCTCGTAATAATAATAATATTAAATTGCTGTATACCATACGCTCGTCTTATTATTATTGTTATTTTTACGGGGCCGGGCCGCGATCGCCGGAGCGCGCGGCTCGTCGTCCGCCGATAACATCGGCTTCTGCAGCGAAATTCAGACGTTAAGAATGACAGATGCGTACGACGACTGAACGCGCTGCTGCGGCGCGCACGACGCGGCAATAATATTATAATTGATCGTTTACGATATTATTGTTTACTCTCTTCGATTCGTCATTTCGAACCGCCGGCCGTCGTCGAAACGATACAGCGGTCCAGGTATACACATATTAAATATTATACGAGATGGTTTTTTTTTCCGGGTCGTCGGATTTATCGCCGTCCGATCGTCTCCGTACAGACGATTATTACCACCCCTCGCAGCGCGCGCATCGAACGTTATTGTACGCACGCGCGCCTGTGCACAACACGTTAATATTATTATTATTATTATTATTATACACGTCAAATAATATGTATACCTACTACACGCGCGTTACGACGATAATATTATATTTCATATTTTCACGTCCGTCCACGACTGATAGATAGACATCTCGTCCGGCAATAACGCGGGAGTCTATATAGACGACGGCTGCTGCGGCGGCGGCTGAGCCCGAAGATAGAAGAGGAACGACAGCGAGAGATTGACGGAGACGGAGAGAAGGGATACCTCGTGGATTTGGTGACGTACGTTATCCGTACGGTCATCGCGGGGCGGTATGAGGCGCTGTCGATTATCGTACAGAGAATGCGCCCGCGGTATGCCACTGCGGTCCGGCGGCGGTGACGGAATCTCTCCTCCGTGATAATCCGTTTACTATTTCGTCGCTGTGTGTCGTTACGATGACATCATATTATTATTATTATTATTATTATTGTATAAAGGTATAACAGGGCTTGGACCCATTCTATATTTTTATTCGGCTGAGGTTTTCGTATTTTAATACTCACGAGGTACACATACGGCGGATGAAATAGTTTCGGTACTGCAGGTTTAGGTGGATTCTGATAACTATTCAAGGGCATACAATTATCAATAGTTATTAGTACGCAAGTTGAGAAATCAACTAATTCAAACTAATTTCACAAGAAATCATTACATTTAACCTACCCTAAACCGAAGAATAGTACCACCTATCACTTTAGATAATCATAATGTTTTTTCGTGCTTAATGTTTATTTTCCATTTCACGTACCAGGACGACTTGTAGTCTAAATATTTTGTAGATTATAATCAGCAGTTAATAGATTTTCAAATGAGGAATAAATTATTTTGTTATCGAAGAAATCCGCAACGGAAGTGTGACAGGTCGCCAGTTGGTCTACTGGATATAGGTTAAATAGAATAGGAGAGAAAATTTGGGCTATATTCGAAATTTCGGACTTTACTTTTGTTGTGAAGTAACGGTCTTCAAGGTATGATTTAAAGAATAAGTAATAAGGAGGGCGTAAAATCTATTTTAATTTGTACAGAATTCCGGGATGCAAAACTTTGTACAGAAGCACGACTGAACATTATTATTTTTTTTTCTATAGATTTATATATCGAGCCTGTTAACCGGTGTGTTTGGTACATAGTCGAGTAGCCATTACGTCATTACGAAAGCCAAATTGGATTTTTGGGATTTTTGGAGAGATATGTTTTAAGACTAGTTTTCACAAAGTTTTGCGAAAAAGGACAGAAGACTTATTGGCCAATACGAATGTTGATTGGTTTTCCGGTTTAACATTAAGATTTGAACATAGGTTTTCCCCAGATGCTTGGATATCGAATAAATTAAAAATAAACATTAGTGACAATGAATTAAGGCAGAGCCTCGCCTAAAATTTTGTAGTAATATTCAAAATGTGAACTTCTTAGTTCACTTATAGCACATATTTTGCTAATAATTTTTAATATTCATGTTTATTTTTCATCACGCTCTTTCGCAATAACCGCCATCAAACGATAATTGTTTCACTGTCAAGGTTACAGAGAAGTTTGTTTTATTATTATTTTTGAATAAAATAACAACGATTACATAACCGACGAGTTCCGTATTTTTCTTCTACTCGAAATTCATCTGCCATATTCCCAAACTGCGACCAGCCTACCGTGGATTACTAATCAACGCATTTTGCCGTAGCTAAGAGAAATTGGTTCCCCGAAAAAGAATCATCAACTCAAGACAGCTTAGCGCTAAGGTAATAGTTTTTCACGTTGACGCATACTTCAGATTATTTGCTTATATTACTTAGTATTAAGAGATTTAGGTAGAAGTGTGTTTTCGGTGAGCTAGAATTCCCATGTTATGATTACGTAATGAGTGTTCTAGTACGTAGAAGGAATATCGTGCAACCAAAAATAATCCTGATACGACTGTGCGAAGTAGTTACCTAACGTGCCACCACTCCACCAAACATTTGCCTTCCAGTTTGTATCCAACGAAATTTTAAACGCATTAAAACGCTAGAGAGCGAAGGATTGAACAACTCCGATTTACTATATAAGAGCTAACCCAGTCGAACGTTGTAATTAGGATTTTAAAGAAACTTTGCGCGCACAACTCGTTGATGGCAACCATAAATCTTGGGACACAAAATTACCCTCCATCCTACTTTTGATTCGGAACAGGTCTAACGAATAGACATACTATCGACCTATGGTCCTTATCCTCGGAAGAGAATGCAAGAGACTCAGAGACTGGGCGCTGTCAAATTTGGTTAGGTTTACATCAAAAAATTACATGATGAGAGGGTAGTGCGGGAGATACGCGTTTCGGGGAAAAAGATAGTTGTAAAACCGAGCAAGAACACCAGAACATCGGTAAGTTCGGCAAGGGCAACGTAGTCTACTATACAAAGCACATCGCCTATCTAAGGCCCACAAAGATTTTCATGTCGGGTTCACGCCAAAATGGTGGGGCTCGGTAAGACTAGCGAAGCAGGTCGGAAAAGGAGTCTTTCTCGCCGACCAGCAACCACCACGAAAAATATATGTGTCCTGCCTAAAACACGCACCAATATAAATAAAAAAAAAAATTTAAATACTGTACTAACCACTCCTTACAGAAAAAAATGAGCTTCATGGAAACTGCTGAAGGGTGGAGAATGATACCCGACCATGACCAACCACGGACGGCAGTTCAAGTGGCACGCATGTCAACCTACCACATACTTCAAAACCCGGTGCGAGCGGCCATTTACCGTAGAGGCTGGGAAGACCAGGCGGCGAATTTTCTGAGGATGCTCAATGAACCGCAGTACAGTGCCCCGCAACAACCTCTACTACCGTTACGCCAGCCACCGCAAAATTCACCAGCAAAGCAGCCATGGCAACAAGCGGCAGCAATGATGATGAGTCGGCCTAGCCCCACAATGCCTAGTGAGCCGGTACCGGTACTCGAGGCGTCCGGAGCATCCCCCAAACTAGTAGCGAAGCAGAGGACGAAACAACAGCAGGCTCGAAAGCGTAGAAGTTTAATGAAGCTGAAGGATAAGATGAAGGCTAGGAAGCAACAGGCAAGGCAGCAACTCGAGCAACCTGCACCAACCGCTGATCCGGAAGCCGCCAGCTTGGTACCGGCCACCACCCAGGTGCAGCTAAATCAAGCCGTGGACCCACAGACACTCTCTGACAACACCTGGATTGGTTTTCGTATTTATTTTCACCGTGGCTCTCTCGCAACAACTACTGATACCACTATGGCACCATCAATCGACAATGGTTTCCTCGTCAAGGTTATAGACAAGTGATTTATTATTATTATTAAATAAAGTTTTCATAACCTACGAGTTTTTTTTTTGCTCAAAATTCAATTTTTGATTGGAATAGGTACATGTATTTTTTGTATATTGTTCTTTTTGGAAAATATTTAGAGTTGAATAGCATATATATTTTCATCCATACGAGTTTTATCATTTGATCATAGATATGCATTTTCATTTTCAAAGTAATTGTTGAGTATTTTTCTAGTATAGGTCTGAGTATAGAGAAAGTCGTATATTTAACTTCAATTCTGTTAAGTGGATGTGTTTTACCCGCGTCGGTGGGCGGTAAGACCTACCTGTTTAAAATACCATTACAAAAAGGGACTCAATTGTGTTCTAAATTTTTATTACCTTTGCATTATTTTATTGCAAGTACCAAGTATCTATATATATAATACTATTATATTATTGTAGTCCACAATAAAACATATATAAGCAATATCATATTAACATTATATGTTCAAGTAAAATCCAATGGTTACAGAGATCAGGAATATAATGGCAATAATAATAATAATAAAAAATACATGTCAGATGTCCTGCATATTGTAACATAGAATATTATTATACTTAATGTCACCCGTCCTTATTCTCACGGTATTTTAATATATTTTTTTTGTTATCATTGTGAACCAGTGTTTAAAATTCCTTTTCATAGAAACCTATCATCGTGGTTGGTGGCAAAGGTCCCCTGTCGCGCATATGACGAAATATATTACAAACACTGTGTCAATATTATCGATAGTTAAATAATTGTAGAACATTTCTTCACAGTAAATTATATTCTTACTCAAAAAACACGTTTTTTCTACAAATGTCTATAACCTAACTTGCCCATGCAATAATTAAATGCTGCGTTTTACTTGTGCTCATTTTTGTACATAACAATATTATATTGGTCAGTCAATATAAAACGTAGGAAGAAGTAGGTCTTAATATTATTCTAAGTTTCTAACAACTTATTCGAATATTGAAATAGGTTATGATAATATAAGTTGTGCAAAATATGCCAAATATATACACTATCGCGATAAACATGAATGTGCAGCTGTGAACACAAATTATTTATGAACACAAGACCACGCAATTCACTATGGATATATTATATTATTTCAATCAATCATTTACTAATGTATTTAAAAACATACACTGGGATAAGTTAACTACAATCAGTTTTTAAAAATTATTTTGAAAATTATTCTTAACATTACTTTAAGGTAATAAAATGTATTATATAATAATAATTATTATATATAATTATAATTCAGTAAATAATTATAATTTTAGTTTTAGTTACAGATACATTTCGAAAAATAATATAATTTTATAATATACAGTTAAACAAAATATCACAAAGGTTTATTTTATGAATTATAACTTATGATTCTTAATTTAGACATATATGCGTTAAGCACAATTTTATTTTATATTTATTATTATTATTATTATTTAATGAATATTTGTATTTTTTACCGCTGTTTTAATAATGCTCAAAAACACAATTTGTGTTTTCACAAATGAAAATAGATGAGCGTAGAGCCGTGGATGTTATTTTATCATATTTGATATATTTAGATATTTTACGTATGACTTTGTTGGTTTTTCTCGATGTTGGTAAAATGTAATAATAAAAAAAAAAGATAGCGGCTCATCGTTACGAATCACTGTGTAACGTTTGAATTACGTGCGTAAAAATACTTTTTTCAAACCACGTTGTTACATAATATATAGTAAAAGATAAAAACATTTTTTTGCTTTGGTTGCTGCAGAATAAAATTTATTTACCCATTTTTTAGTTTCATTTGCGCGAGTCTATCCGTGAAAATATTTCATGAATTATTTTATGTTCAAGTATGAGTTCGTTGAAAAAAATGTATTCCGACACTTGAGTAGAAAAATATGACGTTGTAAAAACTTAAATAGAAATCCATTTTAGATTCTGAACAAAACTATGATTGACGTACTGGTTTTACAATGATGTGGTTTTTAAAAAAAAAAATTATTTTTCTTACATCTGACGTCATATCAAAAATCAATATAAATGCTTCAATTTTTAATTTATAAAATAGTTGATAGTATTAAATCTTGTGGGTAATATAGGCAGTTTCAGTATTCACAAACCAAGTAATTTATGTCTTACTTAATAACATTGGGTGTGAATTATTTCATGTATTAATATTATTAATTAAAATAAAATTGTATTTTGTAAATTATAATATTTGATCAATTCAACAGAAAGGACACTATTATTATATTATATTTCTATAGTAATGCTATTAAAACTTCTTAAAAATTAACTTATAGTTCAATATAATATATATCAGCTACAAGCTACCATACAGTTTGTAAAAACAAACTTATATTTTGAAAAAAATGTTTTGGGTATACTATATTTTATCATAATATTTTTATTTTGTTAAACCGGTGGATTTAATTCATAATTAAAATGATTATTATTATTATTATGTTCACTTACTGACATTAACAACCTTATACACTTTAATGGACTAAAATATAATAGAAGTCAATAGATTTATAGATGTAGCCGATGTAGGCCTCCATAACTAGTTAGTAATGGAAGTATATTGACGACAGACTGTTGAATTTAATATCATTTAAATTACCTGCCAATAATTATTATGCTATATATTTTGTTTACACTATAATTTTTTGTAATTTGTAACGTTTTATTGCACAGTAAAAAATAATGTTGCGATTGGACAAAATCGATTTTTAGTCGACATCGCGTCCAACATAATTCACGCGCAATTGACCACCCCGCAAACTAATAATAAAAAAATAAAACGAATTTTGACCCAAAACCTACCCTCGAGGGAAACAAGCCCTCCGTGTTCCCTTATTAAGTTATTGCGAGAAATAATGCAGAAAATACAGTCAGAACGGTTTGTGTAGAATTGACCTAATTTAACCCTGCAGTGACAGTTTTGTGGAAAATACGACGTAACTAACAAATGGTTATGACGACGATAACTGCTATACGTGACGAAGGGTAGTATGCACCTAAACCATTAAAACTGAATCTAATTTTGCTGGTTTTGTGTGAAAACTATAATTCGTATTGAAACACGACTTGGCATTCAAAGGGAATTTACTTTTGGAACAAATTTTTCAAATCGATTATAATGTGTACGCGGTAATTGTATGCCACTTCATTATTATTATTATTATTATTATTATTATTATTATATTATGTTACACGTTTAATGTAACTTGTAATAGGAGACAGATGTATTTATAACTCAAAACTGAAATATCTCACGATTAATTAATGTAGTTGTTTTGCGTGAACACAATATTACCTATATATCATAGGTGATATTGTGTTACCGTGTGATATGTCTTATAGGTTTTGAATATTCTTTAATCTTTAGATAACTAATAACCAGTTATAATTTTATAAATATCGTTCTTTGATACATTATTGTTTATATTAATATGTATAGTAAATTCATTAATGAGAGAAAATTATTTTTAGTCAGAATTTAAAACTTATTAATCTGGGATAACTTAAAAAATAATTACTAAAAATGTACATTTGTATAACCTTATAAGATTGCTATATATATATTTTTTTAATTAAAAATTTATATACCTCCTAATTATAAGAATTATTATGAATACAATTTTAATGTACGTTTAAAATCTATAGCCAAAAATACCGAAAATGATTGAATTGAAGTATACAAGAAAATTCGTACTCAAAATTAATGGCATCCAAAAATTTAGAAACAGAAAACCATTATCTACCTATAAATAATGTATGATTTTATATTACTAGAAGTTCGAATTTGAATATTTGAAATGTATATTTGCATAATAATATATGATAAATAAATACTAAGATATATCATAAATTTATTTATCGGAGAGTAGGTTATTTTATTACGAGTATAATATAGTAAATAGTGAATATAATAATATGTGAATTTTCGATATTTTTGTGTTAAGTACTTAAAAAGAGTAATTTTATCATTTGTGAATCGAAAAATCATAAATAGTGGAAAATATGGAATGTGTATAAATTTTAAAGAAAAAATAATATTTTGAAAATTTCTAAAAATATTTTAAAAATGGCTGTTTTCAGACTGTTGACCTAAACAGACCCGAGCACATCGGACTGATCATGATATCATCAATAACAGTAAGCTTGGCCTTAGATGTGAGGTAATAATTTTTTGATTTATTGATATTATTCTGTCACTGTGATAACAGACCGGGACTTCTGAATTGTATGAGTTTGTCAAAATTATTTTTCCCAAATGTGTCCTTAGATGTCCGAGATTATGGTCCGTTGTCATCTGCGAACTTGTTGCTAGAGATTTTTTGACGATTTATAAATTTTCTAGATATTATTTACAATAACTGCAGTATACTCTTTGTATATGCATGAATTTGCACGGATAGTAGACAGACTCCTATCAAAAGACCAAAGTGGTATGCAATAACACAATCCAATCATAAAATTAGATGTCCTCCTGAAATCGAATGTGTATATACGTCTTAAGAATCGTACATAATTTCAGACAAAAAACATTAATTTCCGTATTTTATTTTACACAAACTATTTTTATTGTGATATGCGATTTACCGCGTGTACTAGTGCTCGCTCACACTGCGCTGCAATATGTCGCGTCAAACGTGCTTTTATATTATAGAATAAGTCATATTTCCCGCGGGGAGGGGGTGCAATACACAACGTAAGTATGTTTGTGTAACGACGCGCGAATTCAAAACCCGCATAATTTCTAATATTGATAATCTATCAAAAGTAGATGTTATTCGAACGATTAATGAACAACTTATAATGTAATACGTTTAGGCCGTAGTTCTGATATTTGTTCGGCCTATTTGCCCGCATTCTTTTAGAGCTCTCGAGGTCAGGAACATCGAAACCCCATATACCCCCGTATACGGACGGAGCATAATTGATTATTATCGTTGTGCGGAGAACGGCTCGGGAAATCGACACGCGTGGACTTTACGGTCCCCCGGGGGAGCTGCTATATACCGTGTGGGAAAAATCGCTCGCGAAGACGCGGACCGCCGCAATCGAATTATTTAGTCGGCCGCGACCGCCGGGGAGTGGAAAAAAAATAGAAAAGTGCGTGGGGTGCCTGACCCCGAGGGATGCGTACGAGTATCGATATAGATGTCGCGTAATGACGAAAATACATTATTATTATCGTCGCGTCGATTGCCACCACAGTGCGGCAGTATATGCGCACTGCACATCACCGTGTTCGCCGTGTATGTCATATTATATATGATGACGAGCTGCCGTCGGTCGCGTGTACGACATTATATTATTATTATTACTATTATTACTTTAATCGCCGGTCGAGCAGTGTGTTTTATCGTCGTGCGTAATAATAATAATATTATGTGCTCGCGACGGAAGAGCATTGCACTCGTCGTGACGAGAGGGGAAAACCGTTAACCTCGCAAGCGCGCGATCGCGTATATATACCACTGCGTAATTGTATTACCACTTACCAGTGCATTATTATACGTTCGCGGTCAAACAGTGTTTACATAATAATATATGATGTTGTTACGACACCGTTACACGTGCTGTGGGGACGTCGGTGCGGCGTGTCGTCAAAAATGGTTTTCAGAAAAACGTCAACCGAGATAATGACACGACGATTGTCAGTGGGGGGAGGCGGAGGAAATTAGGTATGACGGCTGATGGGTATATAAATAACAAGTCAAAACGGCGAAACCAAAATTATAATGAACGTCAAAATATCAATAATTAGTTATTCAATAAAGCTAAAAATGCTCACATTCTATCTACGATATTCACCTACTAGTTAAAAATGTCACCGATAAATATTTATTGATTAATTTATCTTTTGTTGACCTGCAGTCAACAGAGCTATGAATGTTAGAAACTTTGACACTCCGTGGCACTTATAAAATATCCTCATTCATTTAATATACCAAAGGGGTGGTTTCAGTATTAAATAATTACAAAATATATAGGACTACTCATATAAAACCATACTTGTCTTGTGTTTAAAAGAAAAGTACAGTTGTTTTTAAACAATTGTTTTCTTCCCTTGGAAACTAAGTTCGACAAATCCCACGTCACCATTGGAATTACGTTTGACATTTTGGGCGACCGTTAGAATGAGGGCGTTTCGTATTATTACTTATTATATTACCGTGCGATTACGTCCAGACGTAAATTTTGCATTTTAATAAGTAGTAAGTACAATATACCGCAAACTGGAGCAGAACAATGTAGGTACTAAATAAAATATTGAATAATAAATAAAGGTAAAAATGAAGGTTAACATAATAATTTTTAATTACCTACTTAATACTGTAATTCACGCATTACCTTATAATCCAATTTAAAACAACCCTCATAAAAAGTATGTTTTAGTTTTTTAAGTTTAAAATACCTAGAATATCCCTATTTGTGTCGGTCGGCCCGTTACAAACAGATCTAAATAGCTAAAATGGTCGATACAATATTTTAATACTATGGTTGAATAAGTACATGATTATATATAACGGTTTTGTTCAAAGCAAATATACGCAAACAAGTATAAAAAAATAAAGGTACCAAATTATAAATGTTATCAAATTGTTTTGAAATTGAACTCGTAAAATTATACATAGTTTATTTCGTTTAAAGAAATATACAGTGAGCTTTCAGCTTTCCTAACTTGAAGCGATATACAAATATTGCGTAATATTTGAATAGGACATTTTAATAAGCATTTGAATATTTCATTTCTCATGTTGACTCGTTTCTTACCTAATTTTTACATATTTGTATAAACGTCGCGCTGTATCCGTCTATCCGGCAACGGATATAGACGTTGCGGAAGAACGAAAGGATATTAAGGATGGTCGGCGCTGCAGGGAAAACCGTAAACGTGGTATATAATATGCGGTAAACAGCCGTTACATATTGCTATTATTATTATTATTATTACTCCATTCGTATAATATAGTCATGACGTGGTGTGCGTGCGGATGTATATAATGCGTTTTGCGGGTATATCTAATTCACCGGCGGAGGGCCCAGCGGCGTTGTCGGCGGCGGCGGTATATATATAATATAATAATACCATCGCGATACGTATTATAATATGTATATATCAGCTATACGGTCGCGTTGTCGTCGTTATGTGTTCGCTAAGGTTTCGACGACGGTATCTATCTCTGTGTCGCATATTATATACACACGAAGTATCGTTGGTAGGTATTATATGTATAAATAGGACCGAGTACACCTATATACACATACATTATGTATATATATATATAAGTAGTGGGCACACGGGACGCGTAATTCGGTCGTTAATCCGTTATGCTCGTTTCGCCTCCCTCGACCACCTACCCACCACATCACGCCATTTTCATCCCCCTAAGCGAAGTCCTTTCGAGTCGGAACGCCTCAGTTGCTCAGTCTTCCGCCAAACCATCCCTGTGGGTCGCTTTTATCGTGCGCGCGCGCGAATTCTTGCACTCGCCTTTTCGCCACCGCCGTCGCCGACAACGGAGTTTTCGCAAAATCCAACTAACCCTCACAGCCTTTGCAGCGTATAACACATCAACGTTTATAATAGATATAACAATGATATAATGATGATGATAATAATAATGTATTAGAGTGTGTACGAGTAGTGCTTTTACCAGGGTACGGATCGTTCCCGGACTCCGCAGACCGCATTCCCTGGACCTCTATAATAAACATAAACCAAGTAAATTGTACATTTAAAAAGTTTTTGTCTGAAGTTTCATTTCTTAATTAAAAATAAATCTAATAAACAAATAAAGAAGTTGTGTGTATTTTAATATTGTATTATAAGGTCATTGCAGGATATTAAATTAATCTATATACTCGTAAATATAATATGTAACATAATTTAGTATTAAATTGCATAATCTACTTGTAATAATTTTGTAATTTTGTAAATAGGTATATATCATGAAAATGAGATCTAAAATATATTATATATGTAGTTTAGTAAGTACTTATTTCCTATACTCAATCTTTTTTTTTTATATACATAAAAGGCCAATATATTTTTGTAACAAATATAATTTTCAAATCAGATACGTTATATATAAATACGTGAAATGTTCATGAAAATTCAATTTACTAACAATATTTACAGTTAACAATGTGATTTTCATTTGAAAAAAAAAATGATTGTATTGTCACGTCCCACTAAACACTCCATAAATGATCTAAAACAGTAATTGTTTGGTAAAATGGCGTTTAAGCAGTATATTTAAAAATCTGTTCTGTTCTTCGAATCTGTGCTTCGCTCCCACACCTTTCTCGGTGAGAAGTTCTCGTAAGTAATTCTTAACAAATATTTAGTTTAATATTAAAACAATTGTACCGAACCAAATATTTAAAATAAAATAACTACCTAATTATATTTTATTTCCATAATTCATAGCTTACACACAATTTTAACACTCTTGCAATTATTTCAAATCAAGTCCACCACAATGATTATCACGTGAGTCGAATCAACCCGTATGTAAATATTATTAATATTACAACAGTGTTTCGGCAGGGCGGCGGGCACTATATTAATTGTATAGCCGTTTCTGCAGTTATAATAATACAAAATAACTACAATACGACATTATAATATTGTGGGCCGACGACGCGTGGCTTGATATAATAACATTACGGTTTATAATATAAATGACGGCGGACAGGCGGTATCGCGTAACGCGGTCGTCGCCACGTCCGTCCGTGGGCTGTCGGGCGTTGAACGGCGGCGGTGTGCGATATAGCAGCGCTGATGGAAATGTCACCGCGAACTCGAGTAGAGCGAGTCGAAATAACGTCGCGCGGAAGAGCCGAGGGATTGTTGCGGAGGGGGGGGGAGCGTTCGGGGATCGAAAACGTTATTATTGTATTATACGGCGTTTGCAGTGTATACACAGCATCCTGCAGAGACATACGGTCGGGCGAGTTCGAGGAAAACGCCCGCGAACTTCATCGCCGGTCCGACGGGCGGAGTCTTGCAGGGACGCCGCCACCGCCGCGAGCCAGCACTGCCATCACTATCAACCGCAGCGTCCGGGGATCTCGAGCGAAGACGTGAGCGCGTGAGGGGGGAGGAGGGAGGTTTCCGGCGGAGCGAGTGAGAGTGGCCTTTTTGCAGCAGCCGACCGTGTCTCGGTGGCGAAGGACTTGACGCTTGTTGCGGTGCGAACAGATTATATATATATATATTTAAGCACACACACACACACCGATACGCCGCGTATATATCTGTCTGCGCGGGAGGAGATGAGAAAAGTCGCGGCGGCGGTGGATCGCGTTGCCGGGGCGACCGATCACGGCTGCGGTGCGAGACGTGGTCCAGACCACGCCCGTCTCCTCTTCCACGCGCGCGACGACGCGTCCTTATCTCGCGAACGCCTGCGAAAACGCTACCCCGGAAGTCCGGCGATCGGCGGAAAATCGGATTTCCGTTCCGTCCGCGACCGCCGACCGTCCGATGTGTGTACTTAATGGTACCGCCGTAACGACGCGTATATACAGAGTGGCTCGACGGACGTGCGCTCGCCTATTTTATTCTTCGTCGACAATACAAGACATCTGCAGTTACTATAGCGAACACATCATTGTATTTATCTAGTTATACAGTGTCTACGTTCTATGAACTTCTCCATAATAATTGTGAACATTAATCAAGAAAAATATTTTTTTTTCTAGATAATGTGAAAATATTCAAAACTGGCGACTTTGGGAATAAGTTGATTTTAAACTGATGCAAAATAGTTAAGTTATTAACAAACTATTTTATCATTTTATTTCATCGTTATTTGTTTACAAAAGCATTGGTCATTAAATTCAAATTTAACGCGTCTATTCCATTGACCTACTCGAACAGTGGCGGATCCAGAAATTCATCAAGAGGGGGGGGGTAATTAAAATATATCCATCAGATACTATTCATACCTACTTAATAACTTACTTATTAATATAAACATTAATTACTTATTATTTACTTATTAATATTCACCATTTAGAATTTATTCTTATAAACTGGTATCAATGACAACATTTTTATACTTTTATACATTTCTAAAATTTAAATATAATAAGCTCAAGGGAGAGGTATTTTCCCTTTTACCCCTCCCTTGGAGACGCAACTGTACTCGAAGTACACTCTAAACTCAAAACTATGATATAGATAATAGTGACTTTCCCGGTTCTTCACTAATAATATACTTCTATCATACATTTATTATTTATGATTTAGCTAGGTAATGCTGTTTGTAAGTTTACAACTGTATGTTATGTATTTCATTTCACAAATCGTTCATTTTATTAGCCATTAAAAACCATTAGCTGTTCGTGAGGTCGAATGCTTTATTTTATATAAATAGATAATAATTTGTGGTTTTTGTTAGTATTAAAAACCCGATAGCAATTTTATAAGAACTACTAAATTTATTTTATCGTCTACTATAATTATATATACTACATTTATATTAACTTTCATAACTAAAAAAATTCAATACAATACTTATATGTTCTATTCACTTATAATATTTAGTAATATTCAACAAAATCTGACCATCGTAGATTTTTTGAAACAAATTCAATTATGTCTAAAAACATTTTAGTTCCTTCTTTCGTATGCAATAAAAATTAAACACATGCAATAACCATAATATTTAGTTGTAATATTTATCATTTTGTTGTTTTAACAAAATAATATTTGCATTCGTTATTTTTAATTCGCATTTTATCACACTTCCCCTCCAGTTGCACCATATTACGCGTCGTAGCGATATGGCATTATTATAGTATGAGCTTTAATAAATTTGAATAACAGTGCGTTAATTTAAAAAAATTAATTTTAGTTGAAAATACTCAATCAACACTTAGAACTGAACGATTAAAAATAAGAATTTGACAATTATTACAATTATATAAGCATATAATATAACATGTAAATTCACCGATTCGACTATACAGTTTTACACTGGAGACTGCAGATCAACACGATTAAAATACAATGTCTAATACCTGCTAGTTGTTTATGTCACACAAAGGATATTTATTTCGCATTATGACAAGAAAAAAAAAATTACACAACTATGAAGAACGTTTCGTAATGTTCGATACATCAGATGAAGCATTGACCCCCTTCCTTGAAAAAATTCTGATTGCGTATTGATTAATAATGGTAGGTTTCAATACATCATAGTAAATATAATGTTCATGTTAAGTTAAAGTACGAAAGACGAATGATGTATACATTAACTACGGCTGAGTGGGTTAAGTACAATAAGTCCATCACACTTTAATAACATGTACGACAAAATAATAATTCGATAATAATTTAATTAATACATTTTTTCTTCTGTAGGTATGATTTGGGTTGTTTTTTTAATATATTGAATAACGACAGGATAATTTCAAGTGTTTGGCGTGTTAAAATTATACCAACATAATTAATTTACATTTAAAGAAGGTACTATATTTTTACGTTTAACGGCGAGTATATCAGTGCCTGAATTAATAGGATTATTAATACATTATCTACTGAACACCGTGTGTTAATGTATACAACCGTATAATGAATATATTTTATACATTTAAGGTGGATAATTTATACATTACATACTCATTCATACACGGATAAAACTTACATTACCCGTAACATTTTGAATATTTCATAAACTTCACAAGCACAATTTATTTATTATATATATATATAACCACCCTGCGTGCGCAGGATACGTAGAAATAGAAAATCTAAAAATAACTGATATATTATACTATTATAATCATAATTATTATATTACCATTTTCCAAACGCATGGTCGAGTGATAATACTTACATGATGCGTGTATCAATATTCTTATAATAATTAAGATCATTTTATTCGTATACCTATATCAAAACACACGAGAAAATTGAAATTTTATATTTTTCACCTCAGTTGTTCGATACAAAATACATAATAAATAATTATTAATAAAATAATATAATATATATAATTATTATATAAAATCACTTTAAATATAACATTTTTAGCTATACGTATACCTACATATTAGCTTCTGACACAAATCAAACATTGTCATATTATATAGGTACTTTCATATATTTTATTGATATACTCCAATGCTAGCTATACTTTTAGAAAAATGAAGAAAATAAAAAGAAAAAAATAATATTTAACAAACTAAGCGAATTAGGCGAACATACAATAATACTCACAAGCGTAGATATCGATAAATTATGAAAAATGAACAACTATTATTACCTATTGTGCCATTCATGTAGAGGGCAAATAACAATCAAACAAATATAATATATATATATATATATAGGTAGAAAAGAAAAAAGGAATGCAAATAAACGGAGAGGAGATCAGAGGAAGACCTTACCGAACAACATAATATTATTATTGTATCAGTTGCTGGGACCAAATATGAGCAAACCTATTGCCACAATTATTGATATTATGAATTCTATATCGAAACCTAATTATGATTCGTATTGGAGGTATCTGCAACAAATATATCATATGCATATGATCACTATATTAATGTATAAATCAAAATATTTCATAATGTATTAATTATAAGTATAATTTCAAATTCATTTTTAGTTTCAAAATCACACTTGGTTAGGTTAGGTTGGATCATGTATCATTTTTGATATTTCGAGTAAAAAATGTAAAAATAATTAGTTTTTAGTTTCTTCTATCATTGGTGGAAACGTTTTTTTTCATCGTTCGTATCTGTTTACATCTAAAATTCAAAAATAATAAACTACATTTTTAATATGTAATTTAAAGTTGATGTATTTTTAGTATGCATAAAATATTCTTTCTTAGAGAATTAAATATTTTGACGATGACGAAAAATTAGTTAATATTATAACAGGATTTACTTTTTACACAAAATTAAATTTATGTGAATTTTTAAAATGGCCCATCTCGAGTTTTTATCAAAATTAATTGTTTTACATTTTTTCATTAAGACAAAGGACGCACTTCGCTCATATCTGATTCAATGCTAAAATCACAAACGTCTTTTAATGAATTTAAAAAAGGACTTGTAACCAAAATTTTTTCCAATTGTTTTTTTTTAATCAAATTTATTTTCAAGAATATTATTTTGTATTGACATAACGTTTCATAATAGTCTATACTACTTTAAGATGTCGAATTTTTACAACAAATCAAATCTTTTAATAAAAAAATTATATTTTTGTGTTTCACGATTTAATATTCAGATATGAGTCCTCGTCGGAAGTACACAATTCAATTATACACCGACTAACTAGTATTTGTAATAGTGTTTTTCTTGTCATTCAGTCTTTATCCAGATCCCCTTTTGTAGATACTAATTGCCGATCCCTGTATAATACCATGGCCATCAGTTGAACTATTTAATCTAGATTGACGCGTCGTTACCTATTTTGTATAATAGTGCATTATCGTATTGTTGCAACAGCCGCGCGTCAGTAATTCATCGATCGAACATAACGAGTTGATTAATTAATATCGTGATCGTATAATAGAACGTGTTATATGTGTTGTTATCATTAGGTATATGTAGATACCAAAGCAACGGTTTTACTTTTATATGCGTTCATATCGAGTGGTTTTTTTTTAGTTTTTATTATTCATGAGAGGTAATTTTTCGTTTTGAGATAACACGTTTTATTTTTGTGATTTTGATTAATTACCTTAGGTGCCATAAACTTGTTTTTCGAGACTTCAAATCTAGGTAAAAATCTCTCGCTAAATTACTATGATAATAATAATAATTGTAATGTATAAAATACGTATATATATATATATAATATGTATAAAGTCGAATATCATGTAAATTGTATGGGTTCGTATAATTATATAGCACAGTTAAAATTATTCAACGGGTTTTAATGTTCCGGCGAAACAAGGCGTGAAAAAAAATGAAAAAAAATAAAATAGTAATTTACCATATTATAATATTATACATAACCACACCGTATCAGAACGCTCATTAAACATCGATATTAAAAAGGGGACGTATTTATTTTCAAATTATCACTATATATTAAAATATAATGCACTATATAGTGTTATAAAGGAAAAATGTACATGTAGTACGTGGGAGTACAAAAATTGGATCTTTTATTATTTCATCATTTATTGTATAAATTAATTTTATCAGGATTTTCTTTTAACTCTTCAGTCATTGCTGGGAACACTATTTTTATATTATCCTTCAAACTGATATTATAGATAAAGCCATTGCATTTAATTAATTTTTTGGGTTTGGATAGGCTATAAGAAAATTCTTGATATATTTTGACTCAGTCAAGTTAGGTTAATGGGAATAAATTATAATCAAGTTTTAAGTTAGTATAATTAAATTAATTTTATTATAATTCAGTTAGACTAATAGTTAAATAGAAACCAACAATTAATTTAAGTTATATTTTTATTTTTGGAATACTTAATACATTTTAAACACAGTTTAAAACCATAAAATTAATGGCAAAACTATAATAAATGTAATATTGGATATGTACCTATATCATTTTTTTTCAAAAATCGTACTTATTTATTTTTTGCTTGCATAAATATTTTTATTAAATGCCCATGGTATAAATAATAAGTTATTTTTATTGAACAACTATGGTTAACAATGACAAAAATATAATAATTCCTTGTTTAATTATATTTATTGTTTATAAATTATAAATATACTTAACTTAGATTTAATTGAAAGTTTCTAGTTATAAATTAAAGTTAATTTCTATAAATATAATTATGATAAATAATATTTTATTCGGGTTTCAAGTTAACCAGTATGGTTTAAAAAGAAAACATTTAGACTATATTGTGTACTAGAATGTTTTGGGTTTTAGATTTGTCAAGGGTTTATAGGAAGTTTGCGAATGCTAGATAATTAGGGTGCAAGACTCAAGACATAATTTATTTAAGTACCTACATTAAATTCAAATCGTTAAATTGACGACGGTAATTTTTGGAAGGACTTACGATGTGGCCAAATAAGCTATAGTTTGTGTGTTTCAGACTAAATCATTTCTCAATATATGACAATACAATATATATGTGTAGCAATAAATTGCACAAATTAAGATTTTTGAAATTTACTCAAATAACTTAATATATTAAACAACATACGAAGTATTTTTTTTTTTTTTTTTTACATGATTCTATTAATGCAAAAAAAAAAATCTGGTTCAATGGTCGTAACACTAAAAGAACTTGTAAACCAATGCAAATTAATTTTTTCTTACCAATTCGATTTATATCAAAGTATAGTTCAGTCGCCCACCCATGATCACATCACATTATTCTTGACTATACAGTTTTTATAGGCGTACCTACCTATATATATATTGTAGTATATTATTATCGTGTTCGGTGTTATATACGCGTTTAACATATATTTTATATAATGGATCTTTCGGAGGACAGATTCCTAATCCCGCGGCGTTGTCAATATAACACAGGATGACAGCCGGATGGATTGATCGATTGCCATTGTATATAAATATATTATATATTGCCGTTTTGGAGCGATCGTCGGGACACGAGTGTATTATATAAATATATATGTACTACCGGTTTGACCTATATAATATATTTATGCTATATATTCTCTGGAGAGGATTGTTTGTTTGTTTGTTTGTTTGTTTCACTATGTACCTACCCACACTCTGCACTCCACACCGTTTTTCTATACAAAACGAGTTATCGACATTTGTTATCATCGATATCTTATGCTCATTGAAAATTACCACTACAGGTCATAAAATAATGACAATAAAATTAATACGGCAATTGAAAACTTGTCGAACACTGAATATACGTATAGTGATTGCTGATCGGTTCATAATGCAAACAAATATTGATGTTATTAATATTATTACGACGCCGTAATAAAATTTCGTACAAACTTATCGGTATTGTATTATATATTTTCAATAGCGCGATATTATGTCGATAGGTACAATAAAGTAAAAAGTTGTTTTTATTATTCATTTATACCTACTCATTTGATGAAAAAAATACGTTTTAAAAGCATTCATATTTAAATACTTTAAACTATTTAAATGTATTTTCCATTGAGTACCTATTCAAAATTTGATTAGACTAAAAAATATTTCAAATATTTTTCAATAGGTATACTATGCACAATAATATATAAGCATTTTTAAATCTCACTGTTATCTCTTAAAGTTTTATCCTGTAGGACTGGTATTTGTCTAAGTAAGGTTTCTAAAGCATTATTTTCTGTGTATGATAATTACATATTTTTTAGTAATCGTATAATATGTAGGTGCATAATATTGTATATTCAAGGGTAGGGAAATAATCGTTGCCTAGACATAATGCGGCGCACATATAGGAACGCATTTAGCTAAATATAATAAATATTCACTTGGACATTTTTTTTTTTTTTAATTTTATAATTTTAATCATAAAATCACAACAACGAGTATTTAAATAAATAACTATTTAACATGGTATTATAATATTATATAAAAAGCAAAAAAAAAAAAAAAAAACATTGAACAAATCGATCGGGTGCAGTAATGACATACATATCTATAATATTATAATGTATTAGGGATATATAATGCCGGTGCATAACGATGTTATATATTGTAATACAAAAACATTTATCATCGCGAGACACACGTGAAGATCGATTTGTTTTTTGTTTCGGGAACGCGTGTACGGAGAGAGGTACCTACCATGCTACCTATCGGTATCCGGCGATCTCGGCGTGGCATTATTTTATATATACATAATATTACGGCCGGGTGATGGTTACGCGATGCAAGTAATTCGGGTGCGCCGGGATTTTCGTCAAGAGTTTTATTATCATTTGTTATAATACATAATATTATAATGAATTGGTGCGCGCGCGCGCGCGTGTGTGTCTGTTAATTTATCGTTGATCTTAAAAAAAATGGTCTCCTGATATATTATTTCCCCGCAAAACGAGAAATTATTCAAAATCATATTTACCCGCGCGTCTAAGACATATTAAATATACGTATACGTACCTACCTACGACCTACACAATATTATAATAACGACTACCATAATGTTGTGTACATATTATAAGTACACACACACGCGCGCGCGCGCGCGCACACTCGCACGGTCGTGTACCTACTGCAGCCCATTTGCTGACACGTTGTGTGTGTGTGTATATAAAGTTACATAATAAATGCCACCAAGTCCTTGAGCGTCATCCCCGGGGTGTACGGCGCTGGTATATCATTTGAACATATATACTGTGTTTATACGTATTTGAATACCAGATCGGTATATATATATATATATAAATATTATTATGCACGTATGTGAAGGTATGAAACGATTGCGGTTTATGTGCAATACACACGACTATAATATAATGATATTGTTATTATTACCATTATAATACGTTATAACTTATAATCTACACGCGAGTCCAAAGACGGGCAGAGCTATATTATGAAAAAAATGAACTCGAGTTTGTTAGAGTTGGTTAATTATTGATTAATACGAATAGTTATTAGTTATTAAAACCTCAAGAATACAATAATTCATTTGTTATAATAACATTATTAACGGAAAAAAATATTTACTCATCTCAGTTAAAATGAGTTAATTAATTAGGTGTTTTCAATAAATATGCTTGTGTCATACTCTCCCACGTTGATATTCTAACATTTTTAAAATTTATTTATTTAGAAAATAAATAAATCAGATGAATTAAAATGAAAAAAAAATATCTTTTAAAATAGTTAATATACTAACCTTTATAGTGTGCATGTATATTGTATACATGACAAAATAGTAGTAAAAGTAATAATAGTATTGACCAATACTATTATTAAACTCTATGCTTATTATCGTTTTTTTTTTGTTTTTTTACTTAATTATTTGCTTCAAATAAAACCTTATTTAATCTAAATAGATTTTAAATAAATAGGAAATAAGTTATGATATCTGCTATTTGATGAATTTGATGATTTTAGCATTTTGTCCGAGACTAAAGTGGCCTTTGAGCAAGCTCTTAATTATTTTTACAGACACTACATGGAAAATATTCAAGGTATAAGTGTTTATCTGGAATTTTCAAAAAAATTGATATAAATGACTGATTCTTAGTACGCCAAATAATATATGTTCTATAGAGAACTCAATATAGTTACTGTATTTTGGTTGATCTGGTCATATGTTTGTAAAGTTTGTCGTGTATTTGTTTTTCCTGTCGAATTTACCGTAAAATTTTGCTCGTAGGTACATTTTGTTTTTAAGGATTATAATTTTTAGGTATAATCGGCGTGTACAAAACAATACAAGCTATATTACTCAACTAATTTCAGATTATAACAGTGTTACATACACATACAATATTAAGATATGTATGATATTGTAACAGTATATAGTTATATAGGACGTCAAACCTTTTTACACCCGTGTGTCAAATAAAAAATCTTAGTGAAATGAACTTTTTTTTACTTGTTATTTGTTAAGCTTAAAAATTGTCTACAAATAATCTTATTTTGAACAGTTGCGTGTGTCATTTGTTCATCATCTCAGGTGTTTTTTTAAGGTATGTCAGAATTCACCATATACATTATTATTTTAACACAGAACGTGTGTCGTGAAAGGAATAAATCGTACTTAAGTTAGATTTTGTAAAATAAAAAATCGAATTGTCGTCTTCAGTTGAATTTATATCAATACAAGCATTTAGACGAATGAATAATTTAATTTAATACATTTAAAGAACAATTGTATGCGACCTGCCATCAGTGTGTTTAAATATCAAATCACAATTATTCACTTGAGTGGCTAAAATGTTGTATACATGCTGTATACTGTTTAACCGTTTGCTTAAGTCTGTCGTCGGCCGAGAATAAACATATTATACGCCTTTAAGAATAATGATAAACGTAATAATATATAAGTGTCCTATACGCGCACCATTATATAATATAATGTTGTTTGTACGCGTGCACATGCATAGTATATTAAAATATTAACAATATAAATAATAATGTATACCTGTCAAAAGCAATGACTAATCGTACGAAGTTATTTTTCATTTCACCTTCGTCCGCGGAATATTTGTTTACGTCTTCGACATCAACGTGTGATCATTGGAAATAACAAAGCGACGCGAATTGCTGACAAAACCGATGCGGCTGGATGGGCATTAATAATGTTGCTATCATAATTGAATAAAATACATTAGAAAATGATATACCACAATATAGTCCCGACTCCGAAGTTGAAATGTCATTGTATTATATTGAATACGATTGTATTGTCGGAGTAAGATAAGAGATCGCGTAGATATTTAAAATGAATTGATGTTTTTGACAGTTCAATGTTTTTTTAAACCGACTGTGGTAAAGATTAAATAAGTGGTAACTTATTATTATACAAATCGCTTCAGCTAAAAAATGACGTCAATTGTGTAAAATATAATGGATACCTTTCGATGATAAATTAATACTTAACTTTTTCGATGTTGCGTGATATTGTTTTTGGATTTGGACCTCTAAAGCCTTTGAAAAAATCAAAATAAAATAATTATTTAAATTTATTAATCAAAATATTCTATTTTTTAATGTTATTGTGTGTGATTTTGTTTGGGTGTATGTATTTAAAAATGTTAAACATCTATATATTATACATCTGCATATACCCATGCAATTAATTTTGTCCTAACTAATTTGATTGTTTCATCTAATCATCTAAAGCATTACGATATTTTATATTTATTTTTATCTGTGATTGAAAATGTATAAAATAAATTATTTTAAATTCTAAATAATTATTAGGCTAAATTAAAAAAAAAAAAAAAATAGTTGTCTTTACCTTATAAAAAAATATATAATAGGATGAATTGATAAGACATTTTTACAATAATAATAATATAAAATATTTTCATAATATAAAATAATATTTATGTATGATCCAAATCATTTTTAGTTAAACTACATTAATTTTTTAAGACAATAAAAATTAAATAATATTTGTTCAAGCTTATAAAATGTATACAACCTAAATAATATTATTCATTTATTTTTTTAAGTGCAAAAAATTGATTGATTAATGGTATTAAATACAAATAATTTATTAAATTTATAAAAAAAAACTTACATAGCCAATGTTCTATTTATCATGGATTTTCAATGATTTTTCATATGATAATAATATAATATTATATAAATCAACGGAATGAAATTAGTTTTAATAACCATTTATTAAATTCTTCAATTTGATCGATCGCTTTATGCTGTCTTTATTTATAATCTTTATTTTTATTATATTTATCGTTATTTTTGATAATTTTTATCCGTGTTAGGTAAAATATAGTTGATAGTGAAATAATATCAAAGAAATAATTAATAAATCTTATTTAATCTATAATAAATAATATATCTTATGAGTTAATATAAAAATTACACTCATAGAGCACGCCATACAATTTCCGCGGTTTACCGAAGTTGCATATTATTGATTAGGTACGCCTTCGAATTCTAAAAGAACATATAATTATTAATTAAATAACGTATAATATTACCATTGCATACCATTGCATTGACCGGATGCGCTGGACATCTCATTTGGACGTTTTGTCTCGAATCGAAGTAGTACGATTATTAATTATTAAAGTGGAAGCATAAACAAAATACGTACTGGATTATGCGATGGTCCCCGCGTGTAATTTGATATAGGTGACGCCTTTCCAATGATGTCACGATATTATACCGGTTTGGGATTTCAACGGCAGATATAATTCCAGAGGAATTCCATAGATTATCAATAATATTATTTTGTCTTACCTATAAAAAAAATAATTATTATTATTATCGTATAATGTTCACTACTAAAACACTGTGTGCATTCGACTTCGGTCGAAAACCAGCACGATTTCTTGTTAAGAAACGTGGTGTCAACATATTTTTTTGATAAATTATATTGTAGGTATTTATTTTATACTATTATGAAAATATTATAATTTATAATCATATTATATTATGTAGCCGGTTATTATGGCATAACACAGCCTTAGTCAACAATTATTATAAATTATAATAATATGTGTATTCCTAATTCACGGTATCGATGAAACTATTTCGTTTCGATGTACAGGACGTTGGACGCGACGAAATGTGTTCCGTAGGGTATTTGTCCAATGTCCACATAATATTATTATCGGCTTTCCAAACTAATAGTAATGGAAATGAAAAACTGGCTATTATTGAATGCAAGACAAATAAAATAAAATACCATTACACGCCTAAATAACGGTTCACGATTGGCTATAATTTATAGAAAACGACTTGGCGTTTTTCCACCCCTGGGCAGCGCTATAAAACGAGTATCGCAGTCCTAAAAGCTGATGTATAGATCAATTTAATTTGGTGGGAAGGTATGGCCATTGATATTTGTTGAAAAAAAAAGTTGGCGGTCTTTCAAACAATAGAATTGTTTTGACGGCAATAAAAATACGAAGATTTTATTTAAAAAAAAAAAATATATATATATATAAACATTCTGTATATGTATTCTTACTTCTAAGATTCCTTAAAAATTATAATAGGTAATCAATAACGGTTAAATCGAATCAAAATGTGTGTAACAATATTATATTATTTACACCCATATAATATTGAATTCCAAAAAATTAATATCTTCTTTGATAAACAGGCGCACAGCAAAACTGTTTATCATATTTTATATAATAATTTATTGTTGTGGCTTTTCAAACTGGCCATTACAATTTATAATAATAATAATGTATACAATTATTAGTTTGCACTGCGCTGAGGCGAGCTAGTCGAAACGAGTTGCCATCGTCAGGTACGCATAACGCAATTTTGAGTGTAAATAAAATACGGAGTGATCTCGTGGTATTTATTTTCCGTCGGAATGACTAATTTTTGTAATTAATATTTTGTAAATGCTATTTACAATTTGAGGGACTGAAACGAGTCACGAAAATCTATCACCCCGCGTTTTAGATTTTTTATGATCATTTTAACTTTGAAACCGAAAAAGAAAACCTATTTATTGTTTTAGCGTTCCGTACAAAATACAATCTTCTGTTATTACCGATTTGTTTTAAACAGCTAAACATAGTTTTAAAAGTTGAATTATATCGTTATTTCTATTAAGTTCGCGAGTGCTTAATAGCCGCAGCAGGGTAAGCCGTAAAGTTTTAGCAGGAGACATGTATATATACATAAAACAAACATAGCACTAGATACTCTTTATATATAACATAACGGCCGTGTCTCCTAAAGTATATAATATTGTGTATATACGCATTATGTCTATATATATATACGTAATTGGGATAATTTGGAAAATTTCAACCACAACGGCGTGTATAAATTATACAGTATATACAGTATTATACAGTAATATATAGGTATATTGTGTATGAAAGGATCGCTAAATATAGCGGTCCGAGCATAGATGCTGCGCGTAAACTATGTTCTGCGCGTACTCAGGACGGCAGACTTACGTGTGCACATATATTAAATAATACTATATACACCGGACCGATAGAACGATAATGTCACATAATACCGTATAATATACATATATACATATATTGTGCTTAATCCCCGTCTCAGCGGAGCCGCGAGCCGGCGGAGTCTTTTCCTCCCCAACTTGTGTACATATTATTATTATTATTATTACCATATTATGTGATAGTATTATATACGCGAGGTATATATTTATCTAAACTCTCCTCGTCGACTGTGTACGATATTATGCGCGTAATGGCGCCGATATACGTATACCTATCGATGCCGGTCCATTATAATAATATTGTGTTCGCATTGTCCGAAACTCTTCTGCACCGAGTACGAGTCGAATTCGGTACCCGCGCCCGCGGTTTACCGTAATAACACCGAACACGGGTATAGGTAGGTATGTACCGCCATTACCTAACGGTAATCCCGCGCAGGACTTCCCACTGCGCTTTTCGGCCGGACGACGATTAGGCATTGTGGCCCCTTTACGCTCTAGGGCGTGTTGTATATTATTATTTACACACACGCGTATTATATACAGGTATTCGATGTCATAAGATTTGTCACAGTCTGCGCGTGTTATTAAACGGATGTCCCGCGATGTCCGCATTCAAACGTGGCGGCGGCGTGTAAACGAGCACCTCTTTAAAACATAATCGAGCGCGCCGCGGTCAACACACTGCTGCAGTATTTATATAGGGCGGAGTGAGGTACGCTGTGGTTTTTAACGCAGAATCAATATAAACGTTGGTAAATTTCGATTCGCCATATTACTAGTGTATGCGTATTGTGACCGAGTATAATAATAGGTATTATATATATATATATATATAATACGTCTTAATACGACACGTCGCGTTTTCGTATAGGTACAATGACGACCGGACATCACGTAACCCGTTGTATCATAATGTGCTATATAACGTCCGCGACATTCGCTTTATCAGCGCAGAATCGGAATTGTATTGCCGGCACAAGACCTAGACGTACGTGCGCGTGAAACGTATTGAGCAATAACAATATGATAATAATAATTTAATATGACATGTAATAGTATCGACATCGCCGACTCGAATATTATTATCGGGTGATAAAATCGCGGTTTTCGAAGTATAATATATTATGACTGCCGCCGAGCGGAACGAGCAATCGACTATGCATATATATATATTAACGCGGGTGTAACCTAACCGCCGGTGTGAGGTTTTTTTCTCACTTACACGATAAAACAATGCTACATAAATATTATTATGGTTCATTATGTTACTGTGTACGATATAATGTAATAGTACAAAGCCGTAGACGCGGAGTCTGTGCCGCGTTCGAGTTCCTCGAGAGTTTCACGCCGCCACGACCTATCCGCATCGATTGGAAAGTACAATAATATATGCACGTGAAATGTTATGTACTATGGCGCGTACTAGCTGCACGATGGTGGTCACTGCTGTAGCGCGCACACGGCGCAGAAAGGTCGTCGGCTCCGAGTATTGTTCAAAGTAGTTTTCCAGGGAACATCAAAACATGTAGCAATACACGATCTACCTCGTAGATGCTGTTATATCAAGGACCAGATGTTATCGATGACTTTTACGTTATTTTTCTTTTTCGTTTTAGATGACTATACGCTATCTTCGCTATCCAGGCTAGAAATGAATATCAATAATAAACGGTTCGACGTTTTATTTTGTATTTTTTGAAAAATGTTAAGGTAATCTTTAGTAATATCAGCAAATGCATAACTATTTTCCACTGACCGTAAGTGAAAAGCCAAGAGTTTATTAAACACCATATAAAAAATATATACATATATAATACCTGGCAGGACTCTAGATGAAAATGGATTATTCTTCATTTAATAATATAAATATATATTTATTGATTATTATAATAAATTTAAAAATTAAATAAATAATGCAAGTATTTTTTGCAACTTAAATAATTTTTTTGTAATTAAATTTTAAAATTGTTATATTAAACATTTTTATTATTTTTGTTTTACATAGTTCGTGAATATACTTTTTAAGGAATTAACCTCGAACCCCTAATTATAATGTATTATTGGTATTATTATTATTATTAGGAACTAAGCTTAGAAATTGAGTTACCTAAAAAAAAATATTTAATAAAATGTTGTTCATAAAATTGTTTTTTGGTGGTCCACATGTGGTTTCTATTTTTAACTCTAAACCCTGCGCAAAATAATTGACAAAACAGTGTACACTTAGTAGAATAATTGTGCTAAATACTAATACGCAACATTGGGCAAATTAATGATATTTTTTAACTCAATAAATATAACTATTTTTTTTCTAAGTAAATTAATCAATATTTTAAATACGTTAACTTTAAAATTGATTTAAAATTAACAAATACTATTAATCTCAACTTAAATTAATAAGGTAAGTTGATTTTTTATTTAAAAAAGTTGTCATTAAGTATAAATAAATAAGAAGTGGTAGATTTAACAGTCGTTGTTAGATATTGCCGCCGGTTCTTGCCTATATTTTGTTCTTACGGCGAAAAAGTTTAGTAATTTTATCAGGACACATCACTGATAAGTGTTATTAAATACTTCTCATAAGTTTTATCTAACTTTTGCTTTAATTTTTAATTCACTACCGAAAATAAGTAATGGTCACTTAGATAATTATATTGAATGATAAACTGTCCAAATGGGTGACTATTTTTTTTTCTGTATTATTAGTTTTTACTGTCATCGATTTGTTTTTATTCTAAAATAATAATACTTACAGAATTTTTTTGTAAATAAAATATTTTTTTTCTGACAATTCATTTTTTATTCTATGTAGATCATGTAGATAAATATGTTATTATATGCGTTCTTTTAGTGATTATACAACTTATGTAATGACACTTTTTTAAAATGAAATTATCGATAAACTGCATAATATCTGTATCATTCAACTGGTAGATTTCAAGGCTTATTAATTATCAAGCCACAATATTATTGTATATTTTCGGCAATCTGTAGTAAGGTAGGGTGACCAGTTTTACAAAAAAAAAAAACGGGACAAACAATTTTTAGTTTAAATACTCTAAAAAAACATACACATTTTTTAAAAATATTTTTTATATTTTATATTAACAATTTACAATTAAAATATTTTTTAACTACCTTGCTTAATATTTTAATAAAAAACTTGTTTACTTGATGTTGATTGCTCATCATGTCCTTTATTATCTATTGTGCTGTTATTGTACTTTTGCGATGAACTGATTGCGTTTAATAGTTTTGGTTGTGTTAGCAAAAAATCATACAAATCATTACACGAATAATTTTTGAAATGATTTTTCAGAATTATAATTGAGTTGATGGTAGGAACAATAAAGCGATTTTTTTCATCTGTCCATAACATATTAGTGATAGAAAATACTCTTTCAATTGCAGCATTTGTTCCAGGCATTACTAGAGAATATTCTACAATAAACCAAAAATTATTTATCGATATATTTTTACTATTTAAAATTTTATAGATAGCACACCATCTTTCTTCAACACGAACATTGTTATTCTGCCATTCTTCTAAATTTTCATTTATAACATTATTTACATGATTATATTCATCAAAAAGAATATCTTCATCCACATTCCAACCGGTCTGGTTTTTATTATTTTGCAAAATAAATTTTTAACTTTTTTGAATATCATTCCATGTTGGACAATTTATCAGTTGAGTCCAACGAAATATTTTTAGTTCTTCAAATGTATTTCCCCACTTTTCAATGTACATAATAAATGTGTCATAAAACTGGTTAGTTTGCTCTATAAATTGTTTTTTTGTGTATTTATTTTTTGTCTCTAGTTCTAAAAGCATCGAGTTTACACTAGAAGTTAAAAAGTTTTGTGTTTTTCTATTTTTTATTTTTCCACATAGTATTTCTAATTCTTCTGATACTTCACATGCAGATATGTTGTCCCCTTCTATTCTTTTTATAGTGTCACAAACGACTTTTAATTGACTTTGTATAAAATGAAACCATATTATTGCAACGGGGTCACTAAAAAATGATTTTAAAATGGTTGGACATTCATCCTGAGTGTCAAAGTACAATTTTAAAGCTGCATACATTTCAATAATTCTGGAGACTGCTGGTTGTAAAGATAACCATCTTGTCTTTACACTTCCAAGTACGTTTTTGTATTGTGTATTTGTAAAATCACAAAATTCTTTTAATGTTTCCACTCTCACAGTATAAATATAAAAGTATTGAAATATTTTGTTAACGATACATTCGATATCAATAGGTAAGATATCTGTACTAGTTTGCATAGCGTTGTGCAGAATATGAGCTGCACAACCAATTCCACAAATGTTAGTTTTTAAATTATTGTTTAAAATCGTAAAAACATTTTTTGTTCCCCCCCTTGCGGCACCTCCAAAATTGGTATTACAGTTGTCACCGGTAAATGCAATGATTTTGTGAGCTAATTTATGTTTTGTTAAAATTTCCATAATATAAGACGACAGTATATCCTGAAGTTTCTCCTTTCAAATTTGTGAATTCTAACACTTTAATTTGTACCCCGGTTTTAGGATTGAAATACCGAATAAGAATGGGGACAATTTTTAAATTTTTATGATTTGAAGTGTCAATCATAACTGTCGCAAAATTAACAGCTTTCAGTTCGTCTATTATTTGATCCATTGCAAAAGGAGCCAACACATTCAGAATAATTGATTCACACTTAGTACGTGCACAAGAAAACTTTTTTTCATGTAACTTTTTTATTAAAGTAGTAGTACAATCCATTGATCTAAAAGAATGGTTATGTACTATAGTGTGAAATGCAAACATTCCCTCTTCTGCTGCAATTTTTAAACCTTCACTAGTTAAGCCAGCTGGTCCTTGTTTTATAAAATATGATGTTACCTTGTCACTTTTTGAAGCACTAGATAAGGCCGTCGTATGTTTTTTCTTTTCCATATGCTGTTTAATATCTGAGCGTCCTCCATGTTCAATTGAAAATACTGCCTTGCACACCGTACAAAACACTTTTCCAATTTCATCACATTTTTTTAGGAAAGTAAATTCAGACTGTAAAGATACAGTGAACGTGCATCTCCTCTTTGGCATTTTTAAAAAAAAAAATAATGCACCAACTCACAAAATTGAAATAAAAATACGATAGGTAGGTAGTGGCTATAATAAACACAATCGCTTTACTGTCCGTACGTTACTATTCGACATATTTTGTTGTTCGACTTTTAGATTAAACAAATTAATATAATAATATCTAAATATATCATCGATTATAAATAGTATTATATTTTATTTTAGTTCGTAATGCATATGCTATTATACGACGTGTATCATGCTTATTTTATTATTATTGTTTATTTGTATTGTTCCTCGGCATCGGCACTCGACGTTCGTTCCACGGAAATTTTAGTCTGTTATTTATAACTTTGGTTTCAAGTTTTAAATATAAACTGTTTTATACTTGGTTCATCAATTTATTTTATTCTTTTACAAAAAAAACATAAATTATAATTTAATTATTTGGAAATAACGGGATTAAAACGGGACAATCTTCTAAAAACGGGATAAAAAGCGTCCCGTTCGAAGTTTTTTGGGACAACGGGACACGATGATCAAAAAGGGGACAATCCCGTTTTAAACGGGACGTATGGTCACCCTATAGTAAGGAATAATAGTAGGATTATATTTTGTCGAAAATGACGGGACAAGGTTACGCTGCAGATAACCAGATTTATGATACAGATTGGCGGGCTTTTTCGCATACCTAATAAAAAGTTTAAAAAAAAATCGATTATTATTTATTATACTTAAATTCTCAAAAACCGTATGTCCTACTTTGGATTATAAAATTAAAAAACTACCGTATAAATATTTAAATATTTTCTTTGAATGTTGCAGTAATGTATTGTAATGGCTTTAAATCATCCGATATTTCCAAAAACATTAGTTTACTCCACGACTAAACGGACGTGTTTGCCTTCAACAAAATCGCTCTATACATAATATAATAATGTTGTACACCAAATATATAATATTATTATACTATTACCATACAGGTGCATACCGGGTTATAGCTTTATAGCAGGTTACCTCCTATACTACTACCACTACTACCACTGCTACTAACTACTACATACGTTATGCATAAACGTATCCTGGTATAATATATATGTATGCGTTGTAATATAGGGACGTGATCCCTCGAGGCAAGTCGTAAATATCGCATACACAGGCCCCGCCGAACCCGGTGCGTCGGCCGAGATGAGTTTGGCTTTTCAAACGCGTATATACCGGCGCGAGCGTTTTAATTTATTGATATTTTCGTATATTGTGTTTAATTAACTCATGAAAGAGGAGGTGTTTCGGCGATCTCTATGCGACGGACGTGTGGCGCGGTATTAGTATAATTATTATATTGTTTTTATCACATCAATAATCAAATTGCGGCGTGTATATTATAGCTGTGTGTACAATATAATATCTTTGGTAACGCATAACCCAACACGGTAGAAACCTTTTATAATGACGTCCGGAAGACCGGGGAAAATATAGGTCGCAATAACCGTCAGACATAATTTATTAGTTGTATATTATTTATATGCGCATAACTAATTAACCCATCGTTTGAAATTCGATTTTTACGCATTGAACTCGTCAGAAAAATATCCTGCTACGCGGGATACGAAATCAAAAAACTCTAGGAACGCGACGAAAACCGTCGAATAAACGACATAAAATTCAAAATTCAAAAAAAAAAATTAAATAATAACGCTGAAAAATATTTTCAGAGCAATTATTACGATTACGATTCTCTGGTTCAGTTTAGGGAAAAAGCACCTATACTATATTTTATGAAGAAGAGTATTTCCTATGCATTGACCGGATAGATTTTCAATATTTACATTTTTTATAAACATAAGTATGTTTTAATTTAAAATAATTTCAATTATTTTTAATCATTTATAATTTATTCAAAATTGTAAATATTAAAAATCTATCCGGTCAATGCATAGGAAATACTGTTCTTTATAAAATGTATTTAATAGGTGCTTTTTCCCTAAACTGAACCAGAGAATCGTAATCGTGAAAATACGGAGTATCTTTGTTCCTATATTATACGGGAGATAGACAGAGATAACTAATGCTGGTGTAGCGGCCCCTTAATGTTATCTATCGTTCGTTAGATGGCGATTCGAAGTCGTTTGGTTGATTTCCATGTTGTTTGTCGTACGACTAAGCGGACGTTTCGCTAAAACCATCATAATATGTCGGTTTGGAGCCACTGCAGGTTCGGTATCGTGCTATGTCATGATTTATCAATCTTCTTCGATCACACACACACACACACAGACACGACGTATACAAGTCTGACCGCTGCAGCAGCAGTAACGTTTCGTTTACCGTGGTGACCCGTAACGCCACACGTATTTATATATATATATATATTACGCCGGGCGGCATTTATTGATGAGATTGGTAATATCGTTTGCCGACCGACACAAATTGAATTGTATCTATCCGATACACGCACGCCGATGCGGTCCGATTCTATTATACAGTCGTTCCCTATATATATATATATATATATCCGCAGGGGTATATAACGCGCAAAATCTCCGATGCGAATGGTCAACGGCGGCCAACGGTAATTTGATTTTTCTCCTCTTTCCCTCGTACACTCGCTGCGACTGCGCCGCTGTCACCGTCTCTCCGCGCGTCCGTCTCGCCGCGGATGACGCACGATCGAATAACAATAAAATCGAAACGAACAATACCTATCTAATGGGTTATACTGCGATCAGTGCCACATGACGTGTAAAACCAAAAGCGGTAAAGTCGACGATGACGATTTACTCGAGTTGGTCGAGTTGAGTCAACGTCCATGTGACGCTGAGTATTATTATTTTTACACAAAATAATATTATATTCGACTGTAAAAGGCATGAGCTGGATCCGCGGAAAACATATAGGTGCCTACTGACACTACTCGGTATAGAAAAAGTTTAATATTTTTTTTTTTTTTTTTTTTTTGTTCTTCATCTCTATTTGAAACAATTTGTGTGCCAAATTATAAAATCTAGAGTTAATAATATGATATTATGTTTTATTTATTTGAAATTATTGTCTACGATGTGATTAAACCAAAACAATATTTAATTAACTTTAAGCTTTAATCACACTCGTGAATTTGTTCGACACGATTTTAACAATCTGCGCGTACCGGTTATTTTAATATAGAACGTCGGGTGGCTTTCGAAGATTATCCAGCATTTCTGGTATTTTTTTAATTTCGGAAAATATAATTCGGTTTTACTTTCAATCCACACTACTATATCCATTGTGTTCGTCACAGAAACACAATTTACAAAAACAGTAAGAAAACACTAGCAAGGGGAAAACGTTTCTTCGCCGGGTATAGTAGTTAGTCGAGAAATCTGTAGGTTCGTTATCGGAGGTCTGCCCGGTAGTTGCTATGCACGGTCCGTTATCTTAAAGACCGGACCGGACTTGAGATTTGAAGAAAGGACCGAACTAGGACCAGACCACACTTAAAAGTTAAACGAAAAACCGAATTCGAACCGAACCCATGGCTGCGTATTATTTATAGACCGGACCGGACCAGTTATTAAATTTATTCATATAGAGTAGACCGGGACCGGACTGCCGGTTCGATCTTAAAACATTTCGGACAGTTTACGGACCGGACCGTAAGGTTCAGTCAATATTAGTCCCGACCGGACAATGATGCGTCTTGTATTACACACAGCGGACGGATTTTGTTTTGAAGTGAGCTATCTATACTATTCATAATCAATGGTATTACGTAACAATGACTTATTTAGATTTTAAGAACCGTGATAGGGACCGAACCGGACCGCACTGAACTATTTTCATTTTTTTTTTTTTTTTTTGAAACCGAACCGGACTGAAAACAATGCATTTTATCTGAGGACTGGACTGAATCACTCCTACAAAATATTGAACAGGACCGACCAAACCGACGATTCAATAGTTTTTGTATGTTAGGACCGGACTGATTAAGACCGGACCACGCAGAGCACTATAGGGTCTGGTGACGGGAATTGTTACAAACCGCTACCGCCCGAGAACGACGGAAAAGAAAAAAACGGCTTGCGCACGACGTTCATACGCCGTAGTACAAAACTATGAACAATAATAAAATACTTAGCCACGAGGTGAAATTATTTTTTCATTATAATACACCGTACATGATGGCAAGTGCACAATACATAGTTTAATCATTAATACAATAATTGCGTCGCTTTATTTGTAAACATATTATTACATAAAATATATATTACGGATTATACAGATAATATTATTGTAGTTTTTTCGTTATATAATATGACGTACTTACATAATAATAGGTATAGACAGACACAAGCACATATAGTATTTCAATGTTCTGGCAGTGGATACGCGAAACGCTGGTGCGAGTAAAACACAATAGTATTTATAATGATGATAATAACATAATAATATTCAATAATAATAATAATAATAATAATAATAATGTATAATATATAGGTAGGTAATAATATTGTTGTTGAACGATTCGACACGTACGACAATAATATTAATATATTATTATCTCAAGCACGACATCATCACGGTATGTTAAATATCGTTTAAAAGACCGACGGCGGCGTCGGACATTCGAAAATACGTAATAATAATAATAATAATAATAATTATAATTATAATAATAAAACGAATAATACAACGACATATCGAGTCACACTTGCGGTAAATCGACCATCATCGACATGGTGATGTACATAATATACATAATAGTAATAATGATAACGTTAAAAAGGAAATTAAAAATGGAAAAAGAAAAAAAGAAACTTTGAACGTTTTCCGTCATCAGCACCGGTATGGCATAATCCCATACACATATATATATATACAAAACGGTGAAAAGGCATCGGTCGTACAATCTATCATCGGCGATCATCGATTGACTACACTCGACCCGTTTCCGGCCAGTGTTTCGGCCGTAGAATACCGGAAATCCGGGACGACGGCCGTCGACCGTCATCGCGAAAACTAACAGACGAAAAACGCTGTACACGATAATAATATATATATATATATATTGTTTTATACACATTGCAAACCCGACTCGGAGGTCCGAAGTCTTACGGGATATTAGGAAAAATATATATGAATAAACAACGATAAAAATCCGATGGCCAAACGAAGGAAATCCATATGAATATAAATCAAAAAATAATTTGACGAATAAAATCATTTAGTTTAAGTATCTATTTATTTTAAACAATTTTTTTACTCGGACTTCTTTTTTTTTACCGTTTGCCATTTTTACAGATACAATATAGTATTATTATCGTATAAATGTAAACAAAAATATAATACACGAATCGTTTCCGGTCTACAGCGCACATGCACGCGGGAAGGATGCTTCCGGTGTTACTAGTGCGGCGTCGTCCGGTGGCCGCCACCGAGAGGCGAACGGTCTGACGAACAGGCCGTGTCCGGCGAGGACGGCGACGGCGACCGGACCGCGGCCGGCACCGCTGACAGTTGTGGCGGTGTCACCAAGTACGGCGAAAACCTGAATCCGTTAGCGGCCGCTGCCGCCGCTTGGTGTTGTTGGTACAAACTCTGGTGGTGTTGTTGTTGTTGTTGGTGATGGTGGTGCTGTTGTTGTTGTTGTTGTTGCTGCTGCTGCTGCTGATGGTGGTGGTGCTGCTGCTGCTGCTGCTGCTGATGATGAGCGGCGGCGGCTGCAGCGGCCGCAGCCGCCGCCATGGCCGTGGGACCGCCGCCGCCGGCCGCGGCCAACTGTTGGTAGAGACCGGCCGGGCCCTGCATGGACGCCCACTGGTTCCACAGGTGTTGGCCGCCGGCCGCCGCGGCCGCGTTGTATATGCCGCATAACGGGCCGTACGGGCCGCTCACTGCGGCCGCGGCCGCTGCCGCCCGCAGGAACAGCTGTGACCTGGCTGCCAGCACAGCCCGTTCTTCGGCGGTCAGCTGACTGAGACCGCCGCCCGGGTCCAACAACGGCGTCCTGAGCATATGGTGCTCGCTCAACATCGACTCCATCGTTTCCCTGCAACAGTCGACCCGCGTGTAAGTCGGTAATAACAGCCATTTGGTGCGGCTAGTGGGTGGTTGCCTGTTGGCGGTGGGCTAACGGCGTTTAGATTTAGAACTCGACGTCCCTTTAATTATACCGTGTTCATGACGAGTGAGAAAAAAAGGGCATTCAAAGTCTATAATATGTGTATATTGTGTATTAAACCCGCGTGGATGCAAATCATAGACTGTTCTTAGAAGTATTTTCAAAACAAAAATAATTTTGTGGAATATCACAAAATTTGTCAGTCGAGTAATGCCGACTACGTATCTAAGTCTGTCAGGAAGTGATTGTGAGACTGACTGAGGTACGTATATTTCGTGTGTGCATCGTACTCATTTGAATAATGCTGAGCCGCAACGTTATTAAATTCCGATTTATATTATTATATTGATTCGCAGGGGAACGCGAGTTGCAATGTCTATTTTTGCAAAGAAAAATAATTCATTCCTATACATTATGTACTTGCGGGGCATCACGTTACGATTACGGCCCTTCACAACTGTTGTCTATCCAGGTAAATAATATATTACGTTTATTAGTGATCGATTTACCTTTCGAATTCGGTCAGCCTCGACGAATCCCGGAAACCTTTGGCAAATGGATTGCTGTCGATTTTCAACTTGGTTATCTGTAAAATGAGAAATTAATAAATAACATTGTATATTATATAGACTATAATTTGATGGTACAGTATGATATTGATAAAAGTTTGCTATTATCGATCACACAACTTAGTCAGCTCATTGAGACCCGATATTTTCGGTTAATATTGCGGTATTTACCAAGTCACTGCAATACCGGACATCACCATCAGTCCTAGTTTAAACGTTGTGTAAGAGCGGTGGCGGGCGGACGACCGAGCGAATAAATAATATGACATATAATAATTATCATTATCGTCATCACTGTATATAAACCATTGCCACAGTCGCCGAGACTCGACGTGTCCATGACATGTCGGACGTGTGGGCCGCGATATATATAGGTAAATACCGGTATACCACATACCGCAATAAATTATACGCGCGGGATGTCCTGACAACGGCCGGGTGTCTAGCGGTGTATGTACCTACTTAATATATACATATATACATATGTGTGTGTGTGTGTGTGTGTGTGTGTATTTACCGCGCACATAACAATATTATGTAATGCACGTATATATTATAATATTATGCTCGCCCGACGACTACCTGTCCCGCTTATTTGTAGTTGTCACCACGGGGAAGATGCGAAGAGTCCGCGCGTAATGGATATCGATTTGTTTCGGTGAGGTCTCGAACGAACGGCCGTCATATGTGTACGTATTATATGACTATTATACGTAGGTACATAATATATAGTAATAATATGTACACACACGCATTGTTATTATTATAGTGATATTATTGTGTGTGTAGATATTATATTTATATAGGTAATAGAGGATAGGATACCCGCGGTGTGTATTTATCACGGCGCGAAAAAAAATACCGACCCGAACGAGACTTTGATAAGTGGCTCGACGACCACCCTACCCCTCCCGCCGTGCAACCGACACTCGACGAGACTGTAGACGAAGAGTGGTTAAAAAATAATGGCCGCCCATAACCGCATATATTATACATGTATGTAAGCAAGTAAGTCGTATATATGCGTATACAACATTAATATAATATATATTTATATACCACGGTTACCGCACTCTCGGGTGACGTATGAGCGTTTCCGACGAGGTGTCGGTGCTGCGCTCAGGGTGGCCTAATTATGTATGCGACGTAGACGGACGACGACGACGGCGACGTGAGAGCCGTGGCTGTGGGTGTGGCATTTCGACGGGCCGGTCGAGCGCGGCGGGGGAGGCTTCGCACTTCCGGTAACCGTATTACACATACCGCGCTAATGCGTATACATATACATATGTATATATATATATATATATATATATACAAAAACACCAATATAATGTATAATGGTACATGTGTATGCGTATTATGTATATATGTGTGTGTGTGTGGCGCGTCTCAGGGTCGTCACGTACGACGGTCATCAAACCGCTTTTTACCGCCCCTCTTCCCACCCATTCGCCCACTCACCGGCCATCGTCTCTGCTGCAGCCGGTGGTCCCCGCTTATATATTATATTATTGTACAGTTTCTAATGGCAATAATATATATATATCACACTATAAAAATTTAAAAAAAATTGGCGTGCCCTAATACGAAAAGTCCGATTACGATGTTGGTTGCCCGCGAATAAGACGTGATGATTTCAGATTTTACGGCGTTATTCGTCATCATCGTTGTATAATTATTATTCGTAATTTAAACGTTTTTACGAATGTGAATTGCGTTTTATTATTGAATTGCTATTAAAATCGTCGACAATTCTTTGTTGATGAAGCAAAAATGTCGTAGAGAAAAGTAAATTACCGCAATATCCTTTTGACGTCGGCGTTCCGCGCACAATACGTTTCTATTTGTACCTACACTGAAAATAAATCTCGTCTTATTTGTCGGTCTAAAAATAAGACTGAAGATGGGTGAAATACTGAAATACGAGACTGAATATAAAATATGTTCTCGACACCGCAGTCTGTCTACTGAACGATGATGCGTATGTTTTTAAAATATAACAACGACATTTGAATGAAATATACTACACTGTTGGAGTCTTCTTGACTTTTTTGCTTTGACAACGTTAAAAAAAACTTTTTTACCCAATTATTTCGGGGTTTTTTTTTTTTTAATTGTAATGAGAATAATCATGCCAATAGATCTCATTAACGCGCCATATTATGACAATGGGTCCGCCTATCCACTGTGGACCAAAATCTTTAAGTGTCATAACATTAAATTATATAGAACTCCGAAAAACAATTTTAAGGATTAATATATTATATATAATATATACATATTTACTATAAGAAAATCAATGTCATAGTATATTGAGCCGATCTTTAAGTTTCTACTTAGTCGATGTAATACTGTATTACTAATACACCAGCTTTGGAAATACTGTTTGTCAATTCTGACACTTAGGTATGTGGAAAATGAAAAGGGAAATACTGTTTATAAATTATTGGTCCGAACAGGTTCATATACTTTGCAACAACGTGTAAAAATATGGTCCAAACGGGATCTCCCCGAAAACATAACCCACGCTAGAAAGGTCCAAGACCATTTAGACGTAATAATTTACTTATTATAATATCATTTCTGTCATCCGCCAAACCAGACTTCGATCGTATTAAAGTGTTGATATAGCCACTGGGTAACATGTTTATTATCTATGATAATTAAAAATCCACGATATTATTTATATCATAGATTATGTTTTCTGCTTGGACGTTTTCATTCTGTATACTTGTTTTCCAAATATTTAAATCGATTATATATTATATTGTCAATAACCATACTATATTATATTGTATACACACTGGTCACTGTCATAAACATGTTTTGTTTTACTTATAACACGATGAGCATTTTTCGAAATCGTTTGGCAAAAATGAAGATAACGTGAAAATCCGAGTGGGCTCCAGCTTCCCTCCCTCCTCCATCATGTACGCACATCGCACACACACCCCACACAAGTTACGCCTATGACAACGATGATAGACGTCGCTCGTGGCACGAACGCAACGCGAGAGTCCGCGCGACCGTAATTTATAACGCACATAGGTAGGTATACATCTACACCTACCTGTACGTATATAACACATATAGCAACGTGTCTATGCGCGCGCACGCCGAGCGGTATTATCGTGTCGGTACGAAAATTACAGGGCAAACGACCTATCGATAGGTCATTAATACTGTATTAGAACAAATCGGAATTAAACGGCCGTATTGAATTCCTCACTCTCCCTCTCTCCGTGCTCGCGGTCTCTTTTTATTATTTTATATTATGTACATGCACATATATATATATATATATATATATATATATACATATTTTTTATAATAAAATAATATCTTTTCATGTTCGCCGCCGCACACGTAAATTACAACGGTAATAATAATAATAATGTGTTTTTTTTTTATACAAATTATTATTATCTCTCTACATCTCGACCGTATAGGTGTACGTATTGTACGGGTAAAAAGTGAGCAATAACATGACGGCGGCGGACAGTATTACGGGTACCATACATTATAATACAATATATTAATATGAATAATGCGTTTCTTTTCGTTATCGATCGCGGTCCTCGTGCTGCGACGGCAAAGATCGCGGCGGCCGACCGCGATTTATCGGCTTTTAATTATTATGATATAGGTCCGACGGCGGTCCCGCACGCAGTCAAATCGGATCCGACGCCCGGTGACCGGCTGGAGACCCATCGATTCCGCAATAGTGTACGAACAGTTTTGAAATAACCTATAGATACACATTTTTACACGAAATCTTCCTGGTCTTATCTGTATAAATTCATTAAAACATAAATGTACACAATATTTTGACTTGATTATTAAACACAAAACAATATTATATTCGTATTTAATAGATACCCGCCATAGCCCATAATATGGAATAATAAAATGTCGATAATTTTATGATCAAATACCAAACGAAGGATTTAGTTTTTGATGCGGGTATACCTACATACAATTTGACATAAATTTACCAAAATGTAATAATTATAATCATGCTATGCATGATACATGACTATTGTTTAATAGTTGAATTTTGAACATATAATATACCTGTATTACTAATCTACAAAATAACATATTAATGTTATCAGGTACCGGATCCAATAAACATTAAAATCGAAAGATAAAATTAAGCGAAATTAAGATTTGTAATCTTAGCTTGTTCAAAAAGTTCACATTTTCTCTAAGCTCTCTTGGTTCGATTAGCTGGCAATTTTTCCGACATGAAAAACAGTAACTTAAGTTGTTAATCTTTGTGAACGAATTGATATATCATAATTAAAAATATTAGTGCTCAAGTTGAATCGATGAAATTATGACACCGGTACATTCCATGTCTTGTCAGCTTGGCCTTCTTGCATATACAATTATTATAATCGATAAGTTAACAAGCAATAGCCAAAAAAGTTCGAAAAAATACCATCATTTTTATTGCACACCTTAATACCAATTTTTCAATTCAGTACTTAAAGATAAAATATTTGCCAACAATCCTAAACCTCAAAATATTATAAGTAAATTTTAACAATCAGCAAAATAATATTAATCTTAGTTTGTATTTCCTATATTGCTATTATTTTACAAAAATAAATATTCTAACTATAATAATAATTATTATAGTTATGTATAATTTTTAAGCTTTCACAATATTTTACGTTTCGTAACGTTACGAAAATAGCACCAGATATTAAATAAAACATTGTTTTGATTTTTTTTTCTTATTCAGTTTGGCGCGATAGCTGTAGTGTGAAAAGTGTTAAAAAAATAATGTTTGTATTTTAACGCCAAATACTACCTGTAAGTAGTAAATAAATTTCATCAAGTGTGTACAACTGTACAATTTATAAATTTTTTGAAACATTTTAATAATTTTAAACATTTTGTTAAAAATAAAAACCCAATATTACGTATAGAAAACGGAAATAGCTTTAAAAAATTGCTTAGTATTAATAATTGTATCTAATACTTAAATTACTGCAGATGGTATTCTTTTTTTATTCTAAAAGTTGGCATATGATGCGGTGATTTTATAGTTTATTTCGTTTAAATCCCGCTCTAATCTTTCGAGCGCACCATCACAGACAGCAACGTCAGCACAAGCTTCAGTAACCAATTCGGCACATATGTCAACTGCAGCTTGCGTGACACTGGAATCCGATAGAGAAGCTCAAACATTTCGTTGCGTGTAGAAATTCACTAATTGCCTACGATAAAAGTGTCGTCTGAAATGTATTCCTACGGTACGGAATATTGTATTATAGTGCTATAGCGACATCAAAAACATTTTAAATTGGGACTTTGGTTTTCCTAAGACGTTTGGGAATGTTTAAAATCGTTGATGTGATGCCAACTGTTTGATAATATGCGTTTCGTTGATCATCAGCGTAATGACGTTACAATAATCGGTGTATTTTCAGTGACCGATAATATTCGTTGATATGGCGAACCACTGCATCGCCAATGGACCACGACTGATTAGGTGAAAACCTGCAGGTTTGTGTTTTGAACTTTGCACCGTGACCGTGCTTATATATAATATCGAAGGTTGCGTAAGATTTTTAATAACTGCTGCAAAACTCGTCCAATCGTTTTTATGCTATTTTAATATATATCGCAATCCGCGCGTAGCAGGGAAGATCCACTTATATATGCCGAGTTATAAACGCCAAATTATATAGCTTATTAGGTCACGTATATATATACAACGATAGCGGAGTTAGGTGAAACTCGATTGTGGGAATATCTAATAACGTTTTTCAAAGATGATCTCATCGCGATATTATGATAATATATCATTATTCGCAATCATATATAATAATATTCACGATTGACTGCAGGTAGGTACACACCGGCTATCCCACAACAAACTATTAAGGCGCGATCGCGGACTAGTCGATTGCAATAATATAATTTAATGACACGTACACTCGTGAAAAGACATATTATAATATGTACCTACCTATATCATGTATTCATGTATAATACGCACATTAGATATACGTATACATGCTGGCATCCGGGTATGGTATTAAAATTGTGGAATTGGATTTGGCGTGGCACGTCCGAAAACGATTTTCGGTCCACATATTATTATTATTATTATTATAGAAATATTAATATCTGTAAGAACCGACACGGTGTATACACTGGGCGACGGGATGATATTCTATATTATGGTGTTCCCGAGCGGTGTGTTTGAATTTACATCGGAACCGACTAAACGGCGACGAGCCAATAATTCGATATTAACACGATATTATATGTAGCATAGGTACATATTATATGCATATTAACTATTATTTTAATATACACCACACAGACGTGTATTATAATATTCGACCTGGTATATTATTATATACGATCGCGGCATGTTTAATAATAATAATACTACGTTGGCACGTCCCGAGTCAGTATAATATTATTGTTATTATTATTATTACTCATACGATTTCGGTCGATTGGGTTTGAAAAAACGTAGGCATAACAGAAGCTCGCGGTGTCTATCCAGTCGGTAGTCGTTCTCGTCGGCACAACTGCAGCGGCGGCGGAGGCTGCAGCGTTCATCATCACGTCGCCCAAACGGGCTGTCACTATAATAATATTATATATTATAGGCGAACACCGCCGCCATATAACGTTATTATAATGCCGAAATCGATAATTAAACAGGTTCGGACTCATTACGCCCGTAATATATATATATATAATAATATTATTATTTTTATTTTTATAACGCGGGCCGGTCGACTGTAGGCTATTATAACGTTTATGTCGGAACGCGCGTGTAATAAATTTCGGATGTGAGAAAAATTAAAATAAAAAAATCAAATTCGTAAGCTCAGACCCGCCGAATAATGATATACGATAATAATTCATCGCCGCTCAACCCTTTAGGTATATACCTGTGAGTTGTGTGTGTAATATTATTTATAAATCGGCTACTTACTACTACATAATATTATAATATTTTAATAATTCCATGACGTTATATATATATTATTATTAATATGCAAAGATCTCCGCCGAAACGTTTTCGAACAATAATTATTTATCATAATAACTGCAGTATACTATAGACATTATATTACTATCGACAGACAGTCTCTGGCGGCTTGAACTCATTTCGCGTAACATTTCATTAAACGGTTTATATTATTATTAATATTAAAGTGAGAAATAAGCGCGCGGACGGGTGAACGCGCGTGAAATAGCTGCGCGTTACAGCTATTATAATAGTATAAATGTATAATAATATATAGTACGAAAGCCGATCATCAGATGGTCACAAACCAAAAATGAAGTACAAACAAGTCTCTCAATCCCGCTGACGACTATTGGCCATTTATGATAATTATTTATACCAAGTGCCTACTGTATTACTATACAATCCGTATTATATAATATATAAATTTATTATATTATGTAAAGAGATTCTTTTAAAGTTAAATATTATTGACGTTTTTGTAATTTTTTTTGTTTTATACACAGCTTAGAAGCGATTAAAAAATGTAATTTTTAGAATATAATATTAGTAGTATATTCTTATAAAATTTATTATGTACTTATAACTAAATATTGAGCGAATCGTTAGGCTAGCTGGTAGTATATCTAAGTATCAAGCTGTAAGTTTGTATAGTCAATCGGTTTAAGTTATTTAATAGTCAATTGTCAGTAGTTAGTTGCTAGTCATAAGAGTTTTTATTACTCCACTTTACACATCAAAACTTTAAACAAAACAACAACGATTAAAAATAATATTGTAAAAATATGTTTTTCAAAAATGCTATTATGCTGCAATGAGTATATTTCATATTATGCAATGACGCATAGTATTGTTTATTATTGATATTTTTTTTCGTCCGGTGCAGTGTGCTTATATTGCATTATAAATATGAGGCAAGCCGGTGTGGACGTGTTGTACCACAGTCATTGCATAATGTTAGCGAGGTGTTAATATTATTATCTGCATTAACGAACCGACGGGTTCGCACAATTCATTCAACGCGCGTTTAATTGCGGGAAAAACGTTGGATTCACTTCAACTTTCGTCGTTGTTTTCCGTTAATCTATTATTATTGTTTATAATTATCATCTTTTAATATTACGTCATCATTTTAAATTTAATAATCCACCATCAATAATGCCTTTTATGTTTTTATTATATCATTTATGCCCTTTAGGTACCTCATGGTCCAATTATAATAAAAAAAAAATATAGAAATATAGAAAACCATCAGGAAATTGTTTTAGCCGATATAATATCCTTTCGTTTCGATTAACTTATAAGTTCGCGTTTATAATTATTGATTGATGTGCAAAATGATCGATCCATTTATGTACATTTTATTTGATAGTCATAATATTTATGTGTATATATATATATATATATATATATATATAATAAAATATGTTGATAACACAATTGCGGTATAAATTCACTAACGACAAATAAATGTGTTTTTGAAAAATTGTTTTTGAACGTGATATTTTTATACATACAAATATATAATATAATATAATTTAAACTTATTTTCCCGAAACAAATACTTCTTTAAATTAAAAAAAAAAAAACATAAAAACCACACACGCGCGATCATCACACTCGAGTAAAATTGTTACTTTGCCGTCTTTGAGATTAGTTAACTATACTTATTATATGTATAACCCACACGGATAGCAATAAAAAGTATAATATTACAACAGTGCTCGAACGATAATTCTAAGGCGAGCGCACTGAAATAAATGGTCCGCGACGACGGTGAAGCATATTATACAAGTAGTCGGTGGTTTATTATTTTATTTATGCAGTATCGTTAAATGAGAAAAAATCGACCGTAAATATAGTAGGTACCTACGAAAAATATATATTCTATTTTCGTTCTAATATATTATTATATCTTTGTTGGTCATTGTGTTTTCAATACAATCGAAATTAATTTATATTTGTATATTATAGAGTTCAAGTGAAAACAAATAAGACTTCTTCGTAAATTTTGAATCTAATTCCTATGAAGCGCAAAATTGTACGTGTTACAAGTTTTGTACGTATTTTTTAATTTTCAGGTGCATTTCCGCCTTCCGGTGCAATACAATTCAATGCATAGTTTTCTAACGAAGGTTTGTAGAGTTTTTAATCCAAAACCTCAAAAATATGAACTTGGTCATTGATTGAGCTTTGAGCTTATGAACTTTCAAAGTAAATTTGCGTGAGCTATGTAATTATAATACTTATATTTATTTACATATTATTTATCGGCATACGAAACTGCAATTTTAAATTATTTTGTAAAATATACTACGTGCGACTGATTTGCATTATACATATTATAGTAAACTATATACCAAATTTATATAACCGTATTTGAATCATATGTATCATTTCAACGCATTAAATCGGTTGCTGATGTAATCGCGGGTAGAAGACAGTGACCTAACGCGAAAAAAAATGCTTTAAAATCGGTCGATCGGCCGACGGTATAGTGGTGCGGTAAAAAACATCATATATATAATTCGCAAAGACGTGTGGAGAGCGGGAAAACCTTCAAAAATCTATATATGATAACATTATAATATATCGTGTTTGGCGGGAGGTGGGAAAACGGCAAACGCGTTACCCCGCGAGCGACCCGAAACGAAAACAGACGAGGATACAATACGTTATTATAATAATATATAGGACGGAAATTGAATTAATAAAACCATTCGGGCCGAGACTGCGACACGAGATTAATAAATAATAGCTGTCGTACACAGTGTAGGGTTATATTAGAATGTTATGAATCGCGAGGGGCGGGTCATGTGAGAGACCAAAGAAAAATATAATAACAATGAATTGAAAATTAAGTCCTAATATATACAATTCTGGAACCATGGTATACTGTAAGGCGGTCCGTCCAGCAATTTCTTGGTTATAAGTGTTACTCCTCTTGTTAAGCCCCCCCCCCCCGACAGCGTATACAATGTGGAAGGGAGATGTATAATATAGAATATAGATATTAGTATAGGTACATCGTATCGGAAATTTCAGATCGAATTTCGAAGACGACAATTTATTACAGCGCTAGACAATATACTTTAATAAAAATAATAAATCTACTATAACGGCTAGTATTTTATGTATGTAAAGGTACGTAATTACGTTTCTGCTTGTAAATGATTTACGTCTTCAGAAAATTTGAAAAAAAAAATTGGCAGATAATTTAAAATTGAGATACGATAATAATTTACAACAATTCTGACATTCATGGGTTATTATTTTCAACAATTAAGTCATTATTATTTCGAAAAATATTAAGATTATGATTATCTTTCAAACAATTATTCTAAATATTCTTAGCGGAGTTAAATGTATTGATTTTACAATGTGTGTTTTTTCCTGTCTGCAGACATTTCATTCATATGTATGACAGTAAAAATTCTTTGATTTTCAAAAATTGTGGTGGTTTCTAGGTAAAAAATTGGATCTAGTACATAACTTTGAAGGGTTAGAAGTAAAAACTTCTCAGTATTTTTTTTTTTTCATTATTGAGGATACCAAATAATTAAAAATAAGAAGAACGGGAAATTATACAAAAATCCAACTTTTGGAAATCGACGAGTAAAATAGACAATTGAAAATTTCACTAAAGGCATTGTATTATTGTTATTTATTACGATAAAGTTTTCAAAATATTTCGATTGTTTTTCAGCTATTTATAGGCATCATGAGAAATGTTAAATTAATTTTTTTTTTTATGAACGATTAAAAATTTTTCGTTGCCTAGAAATGTTTGAAAATGTATTACAAAACTCTTCATACTATATTATTAATTTCTCAATTAAATATTTCGAAAATCTATAGTCACAATATTTTTCTATAAGAATTCAAAGTTAGAATTATGAAAATATTCATGAAAATTATTAAATTATTCTGTAGTTAGCAATTGATAAAAAATTCTATTAAAAAAAAAGTTAAGAGGCCCGTTCGTGATGTTTACTTAATAAGGGGAAATATTTAGGCAATATACAATCTCGTCGCCACCGACCGTGGCCTTTATTATGTTAGTCATAAATGATGAGTGAGCACGGTTGTACACGTTAATACTGGGCTTTCAACGTAGTCATATTGTTTTATATGAGCATTATTTAAAAAAAAAATTTAATTTTAATGGAAAATAACAATTTTTAAATTTTTATCAAATAGTATTGATTAATTTGTTATAATTGAAAAAATAGCCGCTACGCCAACATTTGTTTTCTCTGTTTATCTCTTTCTCCTATATAGTATAGAACAAAGTTATTTCGTATCTCCACGATTACGGCTCTCTAGTTCAGTTCAATTTTTTAATATTCACATTTTTTATTAATATATATATGTTTTTTTAATTTAAATAATTTCGATTATTTTTAACCATTAATAACTTATTCAAAAATGTAAATATTAAAAATCTATCTGGTTAATGCACAGGAAATATTCTTCTTTATAAAATATATAACAGGTGCCTTTTCCTAAACTGAACCAGAGAGTTGTAGGTATCTAATCATAGAATTATGGAATATCTTTGTTCTAATATTGTATGAGAAATAACTAACAGAGAAAACAAATGTTGTCATAGCGGCCCCTTATAATCATGAATACCTACTTGAAACTTACATCATTATGTTATCACAATATAATCAACATTTTATAAATAAGTTTTTTATGGTATTAAGTGAAAGCTTTAAAATGTGATACAATTTTCTCACAGCAATTTATTTTATAGATTTTTTGTATCGAAAAGATATACGTATACCTACAACGGTTTAATTGAATGGCGTTGAAAAGCTCAAATCGGACGGTTAGTCTCTGTATGACAACAATCATTTTCTCGTAGGTAGGTATTTATATAGTTATTTATCGTTAATTCAAACCTGTTATATATTATGAAATATTTTCTTTGCTGTCCGTTTTTTATATAGTTTATTTTAAGATGATTGTGCTCCTCATCCCAAATAATTCGTGAAAAACAAGAGTTCTCTATTTTCAGTCAAATATTTATTACTTTTACCTACTGAGGTAAATATTCTATATACATTACACGTATACTTTTCTATTAAATTTTTTTTCGGAACGATTTTAAGAGCGAGAGTCTTTAATGACTTTCGATACGGCCAACACCCTCCATCCCGTAAATCAATTTTCACCAACCTCACGGGTATATCCTGCTACACAAACGTCTCCGCGACGACACGGTGAACGTAAACGACAGGTGATATATCGTTATCGTTATAGTGTTATTGTTATTATTATAATACAGCATACGTAATGCCTATAGTATTACATTATATATTCTTCGCGGTTTTCGCGGCAGCGTCGAGCGCAATAACAATAATAATAATAATCGTGGCGGATGAAGAAGAAGAAGAAGAAGAAGGCGGCGGCGGCGTTTTAAATTACAGGGCGAGGTGCCGCACAACATTGATTGGTTATTAATAGCGACGTTGCACACAATAATAGCTACCTATAATAATATTATACAACCCGCGCACACGCACGCACACACACACACACACACACACCACACACACACACATAAACGCACACAGATTATATACACGCGCATACACGACCGAAGGTGTTTTCCCGCGTCACTCCTCCCGGCCCATCGATGCGCTCTCGTGAATAATAATAATAATATCTTCCTGCACACGATAGCCCGGCAATAATAATAATAGTAATAGCGTAATATTATAATAATGCGCGAGTGTTTTTTTTTTTTTTTTTTCGTCTCCTGCGGCCGTCCCGGTCGGGTCTTTTCCTTTTCTCGAATCTTCACGCGGACGACTGGCGGGCGGGCGTGCGCGCGTAATAAATGTAAAACGAATCTGGGCGCGCGCGAGCACACACACCACGCACACGCTGCAGCAACGTCCGATCGGCCGCCGACAAACGCGCGAGAAATAAATATATTATTATTATTGCCCAGAACGTTGTTAAACGCGTGTTTTAGATATTAATAACGATATTTTATACGGTGAAGAAATTTAGTGAACACGACTTTTTATCGGCTCCGTTAATCGACGCGTTATCGGCGCTGTTAAATCTTAATTATATCGTCTCTGAACGCGATGTTAGCTAGGCATAATATATAATATACGAGTACTAATACATTATATTGTGATGGTCGTCGTCGTCGTCGCTGGTCCGAGAGCCAAACCTCATATACACGCGACTCTGTATATGTATATATATATATATGAGCCCCTAGCGTTTCCGGTGTGTGTGTGTGTGTGCGAACACGATGAACCGATTTGGCACGCACACCCATCCGCGTTTGTGTTTCGCGTCATACAGACGTAACACAATCGATCAGTTAAACAGTATGAGACTTCGTAATCTCCAAAAGTATATAGGAACTTTCAAGAAAATATTCCTTTTTATACAACATTTTAAAGTCGATAGAATAAATAGCGTTTTTTTTGGAAAATATTTTATTTTTTCTTATCGTCAACATTTTT
>NC_040879.1:72582370-72641303 GCF_003676215.2 Rhopalosiphum maidis
CCTATTTCTCAAACCATTCACTCGCTCAGCGGGTTCTATCGCGAAAAAAATCAATAAAAATGCGATGACCCAGATTTAATTATGTTTACCCATGTTATATACGTGTGTAATATAATACTACGGTAACAATAAATTCTCGAGAGTCCTATAAAAAAAAAAATCCAAACAATGTAAAAGCTAAAGGTACGACGGTTGACGATGATCTATCGACGAAATCCGATCAAAAATTATTTAAGCATGTATGACGTTTATACTGAAGTATATGTGACAGTATGATAATATTTCTATAATTTCTATGTATATATATATATATAATGAATTATGCGTAGAACGACAATGTATTTTTCAACATATACCTTTTCAATAATCATTCTTGTAGTAATATACAACAATATATTACCTAATATCCTAACACGAAGACAGGTTAGTAAATGGATAAAAAGCAATATCAGCGGGAATCATCGATCCAAATGCCAAACCGAAGTCCCTTTATATTGACAGGAAGTTCCAAGACCCCTAAAGACTTCTCGATGTTTGTGTTCCAACCACGTCTTATTATTATCGAAACATTCGATGGGGTACAACAGCACGATCGCGCGGGTATGGCGATGGATATTTTATGTCAGAGGTTTTAAACCGACAGCAGCCTACGTAGTATTTATAATATGTGGCACGTGAATAGATTTTGAGTACAAAATGCATTTTTTCTATATAGAAAAAAATTGTTTTTTCCTTTGACAAGGTCAGTTTTTAAGCAAGTGCAACATTAGAACGACTATAGAACTTATAACTATCTAAAACGATCAAATTTAATTTTCCAAATTGGTTGCCAAATGATAGCCGACGCCAATCGGCAGGCGCTTGATTTACGGCGATAATAAAGATCGATTAAATGATATTTATATGTGTAGTATGTGTGATGTGTCTTTTTTATACCTGTTGGCTGTTGGTGTAAGTTGGTTTTTACCGAACATAAAATTACATGATTATATTATGTGCACGCCCGCAAAATTTTGGTGAAATAATAAGTGATTTGTTCGTACAAAAGTGCAAGACCTCAGCTATAACTTTAGATAATAAAATATTTGAATTACCTGTAGTCGGAATTTTTTAGGTTTTTATAGGAGGCATGCGGGAATGATTTGACTATGGGGTGATTATTGTGAATAACTCCGTAATATTATTTATCTATATATGTTTTACATTGCTCGTTACATTTAAATACAGATCAATAGTAAATTAGTAAATGAATACCAATGAAATATAAATAATTTAATTATTACTAAAATGAAACTGTTAATATAATAATATTATAACAGTGTAGATACATTATATTTTATAGCAAAATATATCATATTTATTTGTATGCATAAGTACACTAAAATATAGTTGTACAAAAATTGAAAAATGTATTGTATATATATAATCTATTATTACATCGAACAGGATTTTTCGGTGACTCATCTGAGTAAAACCTATTTTTTGTTATATTTTACTATTGTGACACACACCATATATATAGATATATAGGGGTTCGGAGATAAGTCACCTCCTGTAAGGTTTTTTCACCCCATTATTGATGAGGGGAGCCACACCAAACTAGTGAACATTAGATTTTTTTTTTTTTTTGTAATCTAAAAATGTACGATTATTGGAAAAATAATACTGAGTAGTATTATTCGTTTTATTCCCTAACGCAACATGGTACAATACAATGCATTTAGTTACAACATGTTGCAAAACTTAAATAAAACTCTTTATACAATGCTTTTGTAAAAAAATTTCATTCATGTGGAAAAAAATTATATTTTATTTAGATTTGACATTTGTTTTCCAAAAAAACGGTTACTATTATTACCATTATTATTATCATTATTGTTATTAATGTAAAACAAGATCGAAAAACAAGAGTGAGTAATATACCATATATTAATTGCCAAAAAAAAAAGCATAATAAAAAAAAATAAAAATATTACTTGGATTATATAAATATGGATTATACATATTATATGTAATTATATGTTTTTACGAATGTTTTTAATTTTAAATTTTATAATAATATATTATTATAATATAATATATCCAATGCGATGAAACTATTTTATCGCAATAATATTTATATTGAATATTAAAATCTTGAAAATAAAATAATTATTATTTCTATTTGAATTTGGTTGTTATATTTCTAAACATTATATATTTAAATTTTAAGCGTATTGTTGTACATAGCCGTATTACAAAGGTGAACATAGCGTTTTTTTAAATTGTTATCGTTAATTATGATTATTTATATCTTGTGTACTCAAGGTGATAGCATTACTGTCTTGTATTTGTTTTTTAAAACATTATATTTTTTTATAATCAATTTAAAGTAATTACAAAACTTTATTTTCCATTTTTTTTTTTATCAAAAACTATTTTAAGTTGTTTTTCATTATTAAATTAACTACAATATGCATTTTTAAATTTTATATTCTAATATTTTAAAGCAAAATTGAATTATATTATTCATAAATATTTATTTGAAATTATTATATTTACTTTATTATTAATGTATTAATTAGAATATTGAAGCTGTAGTTAGTTATGAGTGTTATGACTAATGTGTAAGTATTTAAAATTGAGGAAAGCGGAATAGTAGGTACTCTCCAGTATTATGTAGGATATTACTGTTTCCGTGCCATTCTACTCCACTGATATACAATTTAAACGATATTTGTTATAATTATAAATAATAGATGAACTTGATATTCAATGTTAGAAATTTGGTTTTACAATGATGTGTGATTTGCTATTTTATTTTGTTTTGATTTTTATTGTTTGAACATATAGTGAACAGTTCTTTAACTTTGAGTGAAGTTTTTGGTTATACATTTGATACAAGTATGGAAAACATAAATATTAATGTAACATCAGATTTTAACATATTTTGATTTTGTTTTTATTATTGTAATTCAAAAATGGGTAGTCATAGATACTTCAAATTAAAAAAAATTTAATTCAAAAAGTTTGAAAATTCAATATACGTACTTAAAGTAATCAAAAAAAATTACAGTTAAAATGATAAAGAATTTTTTTTAAAACCACGAAAAATTCTTAATTTTAATACTTTAAGTTTGAAAATGTAGGTTAAACAAGATAACTCATAAGTTTTTTTTATTTAAATTTAAAAAATATTTAAATGTTTAGCGTAAAAACGCGAGCAATATTAATGTTTAAAAAGTCTGAAGTTGACAAAATTTTATAATCAAATATAATATAATAACGATTATTTTTAAACGTTTTTTGTTACTTAATAATACTGATAAATTAATAGGTGACTGTACTATATAATATACATAATATTGTAAAAAGTAAAAATTATTATTCAACATATGTGATTTGATTTCAAAAATAAATTCAACCCGGATACCACCGTATCACTAATAGAAAAATAAATTACTAATAACAGTAATATAAATATATTAAAAACATTTTTAGAAATAAAGTCTGACACACTATTTTTACTCAAAACAGTTTTTCAAATGCAATATGACTAATCATTGAATAAGTATCTTAGTATCTCCCCTAAACATTCTTTTCGATATCTCAATAATAATTATTCCAGATAAATAAAAAAAAAAACATTATTGGTTGAGACTTAAAACTTTTTGAGGAATTTGAATTCGAATTTCATACATATTATATTGCATAGTGACCTACTCAATGACTATAATATTACTTCATAAGTACCTATATTTGAAACTTTAAGTCATAAATCTGTTTATGGCAGATCCAGTTCTTTGGTCGTATTTTTTATATCTTCTGAAACAATACCCTTGAGAAGTGATTCACAAATAATATCTACATGATATGGAATACATCCCATACTCGTTTATACATACCTTCACATTTTAAATTATAGGTATAAATGATTAAATGATCAGTTAAAATATGGTACTTCATTTGTTCTGTAAATTTAAAGTGACAATAATATCAGATAGTAAGAAAAATAAGGCGGGGTGCTGTAGATTGAGTGATTCTACCAATAATTAAAGGAGCTTAGAATTTTTTTAGTTGATAATATTTTTAAAAAAGAGTAAAAATATTAATTTTTATTAAAATCATACCTTTCTTGAGTAAATTATGTTCATAGTGTTAATACCCCAGTTCATATACAATGCATATATATTTAAATTATTTATCTTTAGGCCGGTATATATATCAATTATTTATCTTACATTTATTTAGACGGTCACTAGAACGATATTATTACTATTGTGTATTGTAGATGTATAAAGTATGTGTAGTATGGACGCCCTATTATATACTGTACATTTCGTAGCAGTAATGCTACAGCGACACATAAATGATGTGAAAAATAACAAAAAGCTATTCAAATGTATATAGTATGATATTTATTCCAATAGTGTCAGATGGTCAGTGGCATAACGAACGGGGAGAACGCTGCGATTCTAAGAGCACTATGGTATCATATTATCATATTATTCGTGTATATTGGGTCCCTTGCGCTTTTTTTTTTTTTGCTTAATTTGTCCTTTCATCAGTTGCCAGTACCCTATGGGGTGGATAGCAAAAACAGTCTTCGAAATTTAGATGGAAATTGGGGGACATTTAAATTTGAATTTTACTGCAATTCTATAAAATATGATTTTGTTTTTAAAATCTTGATTACAAATTAATTTTTAAAGTATTGTGAGACCAACATATAGTATAATAATTATGAAAAAACAGATAGTATTTACCCACACCACTTGAACAGTAAAAACAATACATTCTATATCGGTATTGCTATTATAATATTATAGTTATGTCGGCTTATAGTGAATATAATATCATCAGTCACATCAGAGTATGCAATAACATCGAAAATCCATAAAATTGCTCCTTTTAGACTTATCAAGTATAGATTAGTCACTAGTACCGATATATTAAATAATATTTTAGTTTCTAACAGACGTCAGTATTGTAACATTTTAGGTACCTATATATTTAAGTACTGCATATTTTTTGTATTGAATAAAAATATTTTTAGATAGGTAGTTTTTGAAAAATACAAAATTTCCAAAATTATTTAAGACAAACATCATCAAATAAATTTACAATTAAGCTTATAGCTTGAGATAAAGTATCGATAAATATACGTAAAAAAAAGTTTATACTGATATGTTTATCATGTCCAAATATTTAAAATATTGTACCTATTCATTTATTTACAACACAAAATCTATAATTTTTTTCTGCAGATATTCAATATAAATATAAAAATTAAGCCAATTTTAATAATTTAATTTTATAACACTAAATTTAATCTGACCAAAATAAAGAAGACAACTAATTACAAATTAAACTCTCTAAAACTTATTGATTGTTTGGAAACAAGCTTATAGTAAACTTAATGAGCATTATAAAATTACTTTATCATGTACTTGATCAACAATTAATTTTTAATAACAAATGATTGTATTAACGATTTATTGTATTTATTTATTTGAATTGATGTCTGATAATGGTGCTTCAATTATTAATTAACGATTCATTTTCTTAAAAATAATAACAAACTTTAAAATTATTATTGTAATTATAGAATCATGTTGAAACAAATTTCAAAATTCTTCCAAGAAACGGCATTAAATGAGCTACTCAAAATATGTTTATATAGATAAAAAATATTCAAACAGTAAATAGTACAATAGTTCAATATAATGTAAATAGTAATTAATTGTCATATATTACGAATAACATTTTTAAATATCATATTCATAAAGTTTGTGGTTTCTGTTCATTTTTGACAGATTTGTTATACACTTATACGTTTAACAATTGTTCCATTATTTCAATAAAAATAGCTTATTTTTTGTAGTCAATATGATTTCAATATTACTTTGATATACTAAAATATCTTGGACAAATTATCAAACAAAACAAATCACATACAAATATAAGTATATAGTAATCAAATAATAGCTACCTATTATATTTTTTTTTTCAAAAAGTTTAAAAGTAATGTATAATGTATTTTATTTACCTACTGTTTGAAAAACCAAAATAACAATATTACGCAACTATAAATTTAATGATTATTATTGTCGTGACGAGAATAAACGCTTTTCATATGATGTTTGCACATACATTATTATATACTTGTTATACTTTGAACGTTTCATCAACCGTTGTGTAATATGTACATACTACATAATACATATAATAATATCCGTCTACTTCTACTGACTGGCGATGAATATATATATATATATATAGACTGATATAAGAAGACATCGGATTGACAGGCAATGAATTAAACCGATACCGTCGAGTACCATCTCAAACCCGCCTACATTGTACATTACTCCAACTTTAATAAGACAGTATTCCAGTAAAGCTAAATACATTTTACAGTATTACGAATAACTTTTAGTACCTATACATTTTTAACAATACTTTTAGTAGAACACTAGTACCATAATTTTCGGATCATAAAAATACAGAGATAAATTTAAGGATTTCCCTGAATTTACTAACAACTATACTAAACTGTAAAAGATCATTTAGTAAGTTGGTTGAAATAAAAATTATTTAAGATTAACAATAGAACAGAAACGGACATCTAATATTTGGCTATTATACATCCTTTGGATTTGTAAGACCTTATCTCTTACCCGTATTATGTAAATAAGTAATCAATTTTTTACGAAGTTAGATATTCACATGTAAGATAACAAAATGTTTCTAAAATTACTCTAGTTACTTAAAAAAAATAAACGTAAAACTTGAAACATTCCACTTTTATTAATATAATATTTTTCTATATACAATATTTACTTTCAAAATATTTAGACTAATTTTAAGTTATGTTATTCTTATTCATAGTTTGAGCTATTCAAATCATATGACAGTATGGATTTATAAACTATACAATGTCTTAGCCCTTAGGAAAAAACAATTCAATCTATTGAATTGAAAGATACTAATTATAATATGAATAAAATACAACATATAATACTATCATATATAATAAAACGTCAATGAAATATTCTTATAGTAATAAATTTTAATCCATTCGTCTCCTTCACTCAGAATTGTTTTATAAAGATTGATGTCATAACAATTTAAATTGAATATATTTACATACATCCATTACAGTGACCTATTCAGTGACTAAGGTACACTCGAAATCTATAATACAGCAGAACGAGTTATTCGGTTTTTGTTTTTAATTTTGAATCACTAGGCATGCATGCATATTATGAAAGGAATATTATGTTAATAACGTTCAAAGCGCATAATATAGCATTGGGGTGTAAGAGCAATAAGTGGACTGAGAAGCACCCCGTTTCCATCTTGGTGATCTTCATTGATTTCTTTTTATTTATTTAGGTAATCACAACATACTTTCCTAACTATTGTTTGTCGAGTCTACAAAATGTACTTGTACGCTTCACTCACGTTCGTCAAATGTGTGCGTGGTACTTGATAAATATCTTTATATTTATGAAAATTGTAATTTTTATTATAATGTAAGAGTGTCAAGTGAAAAATTTAGGCCACATGATCGAATCGATACGGATTATCATTTTGCAATATATCTGACATTCAACGTTCAATCGTTGCTAATACTAATTTTAGTTGATGACATTTTTTTCGTACGAAAATGAAACATCACATAAACTATAGTCGAATTAAGAGTATATTAAATAAATTGGAGATATAACCCCAAATATGTACATGTTAACATAACCTATAAAGCTTGAAGTTGTAAAAGTTGCATATTGTTCTATATACTCTCGATTTATAGCAGACCAAGCAACAAATCTAAGATATACAATAGTGGGTTTAAAAAATAAATAGAAAAATTAAAATGCATATTTTGCATATTTCGTCAATAAGGGAAAAGTGCATATTTCATTGATTTTTACACGCATATTATGCATATTATTTAATACTATAAAAAATTAAATTTTTACTTTATGTATACTTGAGTATAACACACATTATTATTTTTATCGTTGCAGTCGAATATTATTTAAAGACAACAATGCTAAGCGCATTTAATTTATACCGCACTAATTTACCGAAATACTATATTATCGTCAATAAGTTATCAACTGAAATTATCATATTAAATCTATTTGTTGTTAATTTTTTAGTAAAGTTGTTATATACAATTGACATTTATAGGATTTTTAAACTATTTTTTTATTTTAATAATATGTCAAAATGGTAACTAGTTTTCTGTGCACATTTTAAATATTAACTACAAAATTTATTTTTAAAGTTGTATTTAAAGTTTAATACAAAATCCCAGATGAGTGAGCTGTTCTTATATCCATATACAAATAATAATAATAATAATAATAATTTAAAGGCAACATTTTTTTATAAGAATTTGAAGTTTGATTTTTGAAAAATTCATTAAAATCCGAAAATTTACTAATAACGAATATTTCGGCGCATACTTATTGTTGATCCTAGATTCCAATTATTTACAAACAAGTAAACAGTTGCAGTTAGGTCCAGTATAAAAAATCCTGCTGTACTAGTTGGGTCCCAGAAAAAAATATTTTCCTTCCCATTTTTACAGACTTAGGACTGTTTAATAACATATAATTATTATCGGTATGGTTTTTTCTAATGTTTACTATTTTATTTTTGTAATTTACAATCGTCAAATCATCATCTAGTTGTTAATAGTTAATAAGTTAATAATTTGGTTGAAATTTATAAGATACTGATTTAACAAATTTATAGCAATTAATTTTTCCTAATATTTTTTCCTTTGCGAAATGTTCCTTAGATATTATACAGTTTCTTTATTCTCCTTCTGGACTTCTCGTTTTAATATAAACGTTGATTTAAATATTTTTTAAAACGTGTATAAATTTAAATATATTTAGATGAGCAGAATAAAACATAGAATTGAAGTGTGAATGAATGGAAAGTATGTGATCCATATTATATTCGTTGATTATATTATTACTACAATTTGATAAATAATTATGAATGGACCCAATTCAACAAATCATTTTACACGCCCGGACCTAATTCGTATAATGTACAAAATTTAAAACTTATATTATTTTCGGGCCCAATCTAGATGTACCCGATTATTTTGTAATACAAAATTTATAAAATGTTAAAAATTTAATACAATTTTCCTCATAAGTAGTTTGTACTGGAATCAAAAGCTTTAAAATATAACATATTATTTTTCAGTTCAAATTCAGACGAAGTTATATATTTTAACGATGGATAACGAAGTTAATTATTTTGTTATAATTCAGACATTATTCATGTACACTTAAGACTTATACAGTTATAACGTAGGTATTATGAATTTTACTATATGCCATGACATTTTCCACTATTTCAATAGAACATATATTTATTATAAAATTGAATTATACTTTACAACTTAACTTACTACTATATTCTTAAGGAGTGTGATCGAGATTATGATGGGTAATACTTAAAAATATAAAATAAAACAGATAATTGACGAATTTAGAGTTACTGGTTTACTGCGGTATGAATCGCTCAGATAACAAAACTATATTTTATGTAATAAAAAATAAGAATAATATCTTTTTATCTTGGTGCTTATGATTTCACTGTTTTAGTTTTTTGATCTTATGGCAAGGAGAGGTAAGTATGATGTTGGATAGCCTGGTGTTTACTACCCTTGTTTTATTTTTCAAATTAAAATCTAAAACAAGATGTTTATCTAATGTAATCAAAATACAAAACTAAATTAGGTAATAAAAAATAGCATTGTGTTTACTGTTTTATATTATAAAATAGATATGTTATACCATTGATTTAATAGATATTATATATTACTATCAATGAAAATATTATTAAGTCCGGAAATAAGTCACTATCTTGTTACGTATGGAGTATACTAGTCTAATTTCATCATAACTTATAAGCGCAATACGGAGTTTTCTGTCTCAACTATAATTATACGTGTATGTTTCACAATTTAACATATTATTTCGATACGAGTAGTGACAATAAAAACTTTTAAATGTATAAACGCATTACACATCATTTGATAATACTTTATCAAATGCCCGCTGGCAATTATCCAAACAAGATCTGCACAGTTTTTCTGTTTTTTTTTCTAGTATTAAATGAATCATATCCAGTAATAATCTATTTGTTTGATAGATGACTTAGCATCTAGCATAACGGCCAAATTACCAAAAGTCTAAAATTAATATAAATACAAATACCTAAGCGGAATTATGGGTTGAATTATTTTCTTTTATAAATTATCTTATTATCAATTTTGCGTTAAAATAACAATTTTATAAATTCGTATACCTACTATTGCCAGATTATTGATTAGATATTGTTAAAATGACTATAAGGCTATAATATTATCGCTGCCTTAAAGGAAACAGATTTTTGTTTTATGTTTGACTCATTGACTCGAATAAAGTTTTTGTTTGTAATTTGAGTAGTGTGGTATTAAGTACATCTACAAATAAATTTGTTCTATATTCTATTATTGTTATACTATATCTGCTGAGGTTATAATACTACTTTTATCTACTAGAGTTTGACAAAAGGGTTTGTGTTGTTTAAATGGTATTTATTATTTAAATTATTTAATAGGTATAATGATGGGGGGGGGTATATTATTGTAAATTTGAAGCATCTTGGGGTTAACTGCGCATATATTTAATATGTTTCCGGAAGTTTGTGAAACGTAAAACGATTTTGTGCTTTTCGTCGATTCGACATAATATTATATTGATCTGCTTTTAGAAAAGTGGCGGGAAATAGGCGGTTTCTTTTATTCGTTAAGACGTTATAATGTTTTCCATTTAATATCTTAATCATAATCTAAATAGTTTTGTATTTTGGTTATTTTACTAGTTCTTTGATGATGTTATCATGATTTATTAATTTATTATCATTATCGGCATTATATCCGGGAGAGGAAGTATTCTTTGCTATTATTTGTGTGTGATTCTTGGACTGCCAAGTTTTTATCGATTATGTGATTTGTGTTTTATGCATTATGCCAACTAAATATTCTTTTTCTTATCCTTTTGTTATACATAACAATATTATATAAATAGGATAAGGGCCGAGAGGTTACGAGTTTTATTCAAATATATGTATGTGTAGACTGTAGGCATTGTGATACAAATGCGTTCCAGAAATAATTTTTATTCATTAATTAATTCTAAATTAAATTTTATATAAATATATGCCATAGTTTATAAAAAATGCTGTAGCCAAAATGTTATTATGTATCGGTTAACAACAGTTAATAAATACATTACCATGGTATTATACACATCATATCAAGAAATAAATGAAATTATCATATAAATATATAGTAACTAGTGGATAATATATATTTGTATTTTTAAATTATAAAATTAATTATTACCGAAGTACAAAAGATATTAAATAATCTCAGATGATAAAGTTGACTAATATTTTTGATAAATAAAACTAAGAACTAGAATTTTTTATTTTGGCTCTGATTTGATTAATAAGTGTACAATTTTATTTTGCATGTAGGTATATTATAATAACTCGATTTATAATTTTTAATTTTGACCTGTATCCAATTTACTATCAGAAACTACCCTTAAAATTGAAATCGTAAAATTGTTTACTACTTTTCATGTGTACAGGTATAAAAAACAACACACATTGTAAAATCAATACATTCATCGCTCCACCCAGAATCTAAAATAATAAAATGTACTGAAATTACATGGTAATTTTTGTTAAATTAGTAATTATGATTATTTTAATAATATTTTTAACTTTTTAAGTATGCAAAATCACATATGTATATATAAATTAATTAATTAAGTCAGAAAATTATACTTAATTATTTGTAACAAATAGTTTTCACGTTATTGCAAATTTATATTTGTGAATTGGATAGTGAAGAATGTTAAAAAATGTTGTAGAGTCTGTAATGTTATAATTAAAATGGGTAAAAATTTTCTATGCATAATTAAATGTACATTCAAAGATATTTAAAAAAATTTCCTAAAATTACCTTCATAGCTTTCGAGAATTAGATTTTTAGATTTAAATAATACACTTATTACACATACAACTAAAAAAAAAAAACTGACAATGAAAGAACTATATAAATTATTTAATATTGCCAATATTGGTTAAATTGTCAAGTATTAAGGGTTATTATTTTTTGTATCATAATTTTAAAAGAATAACTTAAATTTTCTATGAATTAATAATATTTCCATTATTGTTATATTTTTAGTCAAAGTTCAATGTTTGTTCAATTATTAACTGGATATTTCAGGATTAACTTTTTATAAAACACAACAGTCTGTGAAAACAATATTATAAACATCAGTGTAAATCTTTAAACGAAATTAAATATAAAAACTTTTTGTTTTTGCTTTTGCTTTGGATACTAAAATCTATAATATATTTTTTTAATAGTAGATTTATATACAATTGAATATTAACAAATTATTATACTTTGGTAGTACCTAGGTATTTAAAATACTGTTTATACGTATTTATTGTTCTTTTAAAATATGTGTATTCCATTGAAAAAATTTCTTATATTTCAAAAATAATATAGTCAAATTACCAATATAGTGTTTATTGTTATGTTATGTTCTTAAGTTAATTACAGATATTTATTGTTTTTAAAATATTAAATGCATTTATTTTTATACTTGTATTTAGATTTTAGATCCATATTTTAAAATCACTAAGAAAATATTCAATACTTTTGTATAATTAACTTTTTATTCGAATATATATTCATTTTAAAAAGTACTTTACCTATTAATTTGTTATTTATATATATTTTATTTAATAGTAAATAGTTATTTTTTATGTTTAATTTTGTTATTTATTTGTTTAATATTTTGTTGAATAATTTGAACTTAAAAGTAAAAATAACTAATGAGATTTTCCACGATAAAAAATGCATGTAACCGTTCACTGTATGTTACTATAATAAAATAATTCAATACAAGAAAACTATTTATTGTATTGATAACATCCCTCTCATCGCCACCATGAGAACGCTGTTGGCTATAGCTATTAGCTGAATATTTTTTCACTTTGAACCTTCAAACTATAAAAAAGTTTTTTGAAGAAACTTAAAAATAATGATAAGTTTAATTCTTACTTCTATTGTACCGTGTTGTTTTTTTATAGTTTTATAATATGTATATTAGATGTCATTAACATTATAATTAAAAAGGTTAAATTTATTGATTCATAAAACATTTATACTTATTACTTTTTACTAGTTTTAATAATATTGTTAGATATGGGTAAGGTTTTGTTCATTTAACGCTGAAATATTTTATTTTTCTTAAAAAGGTTATACTGAGAGTCTTCTATATCTATAGTGTCTCTTCGTTGTGTAAAACGCAACATAACTCAATCTGTACCTATAGTAAGTGTAAATAAAAAAAAAAATGTTTTCTATGTTTTGTATAGTATTTGATTAATAATATTAATACATATCATTATCCTAAATCAATTTCCTATATGTAATCATATCGGTTACATATTTTTCTTAGAAAGCTAAACAAAATATGTATGCTAAACAGACCCGTTTATTTTACCTTTAAAAATTTTTTACATTTTACAAAATTTTTACACTACATTGTCATAATTTCTTAAATCTGTCCCTACAGGAGATTTAGAAGTGACACCCCATACACCCGTCTACAACAAAATAAATTACATTAAATAATTTCTGGCACATATAACACGTGCAACATATTATACCAAAATTGGTTGATCTGAACCAACCGGAGATATGTTGTTAGCTTTAATAGTAGAGTGCAATGACCTCTATAGTCTTATTTTGCACAGCGCTTATATTTATATATGTATATATAAAATCAATCGGATACATAATATAATTTATCTAATAGTTAAATTGTACTACTTATTATTATTATTTCAATTTATGTACGTAATAAACTAGTAATAATAACACATTTTCGATTGTTAGATAATATATATTAAATATTATTCACATATTTTAGCATATTCTTATAGAATGTTTTCGGTATCAGTTACATAATCGTTATTCGTTAGCATTATATGCCTACTAGATGGTCATATTATTTTTTTCCTAATATTTATAAATGATAAACAATAAAACCATTAAGTATATTATTTTTAAAACTATAATATAAATTTGATCCAATTCTAAAAATCAAACTGAGTAACTATTCTATATATTACAATATTTTTATTACCAAGAGTCCCTAACCAACAAATTAAATCCATTGCGATTTATATTTCAATCGTATTCTTCGGTATTATTAATAGTTTTAAATTAAAACAGTTACTATTGTTACTAAAATGTTAAAAGATACTTTTAAACTTTTAGAAATCCTCTTTTAACTAAATTTTTCTATTTTATTTTAAATAATCCAAAATTATTGATAGTGCTAACATTTTATGTCCGTTTTAATCAATAGAATATCAAAAATCAAAACTAATCATAATCGTTACATAGTTTATATACGTATGAAAAAAATAAAATATGTTAAAGAAGTATATGAAAACAAAAATTCGTCATTATGAATCTAATACATTATTACTATATTTACTTATTCTCCGAATCATATTACGAGTGTCAAAGTGTCGCCTTTAACATTTTATCTCAATCAAGCCATTACACGTCTAATATGAATAAGCTATGTACATTCTTAAAATGTATCATAAATAAATTATGAATGATAGTAGATTGACTACGTCAACTTTTTAAATATTTAACCAAAAAATATTTTTTTATACAAAATGAATGACTAAGAACTTGAAATAGTTTATTTTATACGTACTTAAGTCCAAAAAGGGTATCCTTGAACCCTATTGAACTTATAGTTTAAGTTAACTTATAGGTTAAGTTAGTACCGGTTAGACAAACCTAAATTAAATCGTAATTTTTTAAAAATATCTTATTTTTATTATTTTGTTTAATTAATCTGGTCGATTTTTATATAGAATTTTTTCTCAATGCACATAATATAACATTTTATATTTAACTGTATCTGTTATAACCATATTAAAGTATATATTAAACTTTTATTTTAAGTATCGCCAGTTATCTATTAATGTGTATAAATTAGACTTTTGAATATAAAATATTTATATCCGCGCTGACGCTAAGGCTTATATTGTTTTTTTTTTTACATATCAAACGCTCAAGGACGTATATAAGCTGTTTTTTTACGTAGTAAAAAGAAAGATAATATGATTATAATATAGTCTTACTGGCCTTACTGCAATAGAGCATATCGCAGAGAAAGAATGAAAAAACATTTAGGTCATGAATAAAAACAAGCAGAAGACGATTGTTTGATTCAATTGGTTTGCTCGAGTGAATACTGCTCACTTTAAATTATTACTATATATACTATGCTATATAACATCATTACCTATTTATTATTTCTTTCATATTTCTGTCGTTCAGATCCTATAAAACGGGAATTACTTTGCAATACTTTGCATACTGTACATAAAATTATATATTATATATAGTAACGCAGTGAACGTTTACGCGATTCCAACGCATATATTATATACTTACTGTTTTATTCGCGAAAGGGTTTATGAAAGGCCTCAAGTAATTTAAAAGAAATGGCCGGTGGGTATTCTATGTAATTTAAGTTAGAATTTATTTTCGAGTAGAAGACCATTCCTGCAGGACCCTATAAGTAGCTGAGTCTGTTGCATTTCCCTATGGGCTATGGCCGACATGTCACGAGAATCGAATTCCCAAATTCACAGTTAGATATACCTATGTATATTATATATTGTAAGTTTAACATATTTTGTATTATGGATTTTTGTAAATGATAACTGGTTTTATGCGAAAAAAAATACACTAAATAATTCTTTAAGCTACTGCCAAGTATTATTGTAGTATTATAGTTTATAAATTAATTATCGTCGTTTGTAAAAGGGTGCATCGATATTGATTTAAAAAAAGACCAATATAATTTAAAATATTTATAAATTTCTCAATAAGCTATACAAGAAAAAAAAAACTTGATTTATTTTATATTCTGAACAGAGTGATGAATGTATTGACTTTACAATGATGTGTGTTTTTTTTTGTTTTTGTCATTACGTTTTGAAGTAGTAATAATGCTTTGATTTTTGACTTCAGCCCCGTTTTGAAAAGAAAAGTGAATCTAGTAGGTACTTTGGGGAATCAAAATTAAAAAATTTCCAGTAGTTTTCAAAAAAGTAAGGAAAAACCTTAAAAAAGTAACGAAAAACGGGAATTTTTACATATAACCAGTTTTCAACAAAATCAATTTTTTTATTTTGCTAGAATTAAAAAACAAATAATTGTAAATGCTTAATATTTTCATAAAATGTTTATATTAGCGTTATATATTAATGATTACATTTTTAAAATATGTTAACATTTTTAAACTATTTATAGATAATTTAAATTAGTTATCTTAGTTTTTTTTTTTGAAATGCCAATAAAAAAAATTTGGCAAAAATTCTTTTAAAATTGAATACAAGATTTATTATAAGTTGTACTTATCGTAGTAAAAAAATCAAAAATTTCACAATTTTTGTTTATGACCATTTAAAATTCAAATGTTTACGAAATATGTCAAAATCGCGAAAATTTGCAAGGAATTTTAAAGTTGAAAATTCATAACATTTTTGTGATTTATACCAAAGGTCAAAAAACCCAATACATGATTCTCTATAAGTTTTCCTTCAAATTACTGTAAAAAAAACTCCAGCGTCAGTATGGAGCAAAAATTTTATGAGCGCATGAAATTTAAATTTTTACAAAATCACATAAAATAACGATATATTACAATTTAAATATAGGTAATAATAAATATATCCTAGTAATTATCATAGATTGACAAATTATCTCCGTTCAGAATCGTTTTTCGTATACAATGATACCTGTCATTGCATTCAAGTTTAACAAATCCATTATAGTGACCTACTCTCCATCTCTACTACTCTACTATACAGCAGAGCAACACCCACTTGCTCACCTTTTTTTATCATTTAAAAATAAAATATAAATTTCAAATGTTTATAAATAACTCAAAGAGAGTTTAAAGATTTATTAAATTATATTAAGTGTAGAAAATGCAAACACAAACATTAGGTGAACATTTCAAGAACCTAAGGTTTTTAGTTTTTTTAATTACATTAATTACAACAAAATATCAAAAATCGTTTAAAGAGAAATAATTATATTTTACAAGTTAATATTCAATTTCATAAAAATTAATTTAACTTTTCATAGAATATTTTTTTAAATGTAATTCAAAAATCATAAAAAAAATGTTATTAAATATTATTTTTACAATATAATTTGAAAATGTTCTAGATTTTACAAATTTTGTACAGACTTAAAATTTAATTGCTTATAAAAAATTATTGTGATCGTATTTTTTTGATATTTATTAATTAATAAATGAATATTTTAAGAGGAACCCTTTTACTATATTTTTAAGTATTTTTAATTAACAATTGATTTTTATTAACATTTATAAAAAAAAGCAGGCAAGTAGGTACTATTATGCTATATATTAGGAGTCGGATAGGTCTTTGTTATGGGTGTGTTAAATTATAATTATAATTTAATGATACGTCATTGTATACAAAAGACGATTTTGAGCAAAAAGGGTCTATTATATTTTCAAAATTTAAATATAAAAAAAGTTTTTATAAATTTCTAACTGCAAAATAGTTTACAATTGTTTGCGATTTTTATTATTATGTAAACATATAAACTAAAATAACATATGAAAAGAACTGTGCATATGTATGTTTATAAGATTTGTATAGATATAAGAACAATTTTTATAAGATCTAGTCGATCTTGAAATAGTTGACATTAATTTTCAAAAATTATGACTCAGTGATAATATGTATCGTCATAATCGAAAATATCTCGTGTATATAAAAGTATAAGTATAGTAGTGCAATAAAATAGAATTAAAATGTTTCGAAATTTATACCATGTATAGAAAATAATAATATAAACGTTTGGTGAAAATTTCAAGTATCAATATTTATTCGTTTTTTAATAACAACAATAAACAAAAATCATTTTAGACGAAATAGTTATTATACGGGTAATGGGTGAATATCCAATGTCATAAAAATTTGAAATTCAAACGGTCATAAAAATTTAATGTGACTTTCCAATAAACTTTTTATTTTTGTTATAGGTAGAAAATCTAATAAAGAATCTTAAATTAAATTTTAAAATCTTAGGTATAAAAAGAAACATTTATACGAATTTCTATAAGTACAAAATAATTTGTAAATTTTCGAGATTTTAACAAATGTTGTCTAAATTATAATTTTAAACACTAAAAATACTGTGACAAAAAATTTCGGATATTTTTAAAATGATAAATTAAAACTTACGGTAACCTTTCTATTAAAATTCCAAGAATTTTTACCAAACAGTAAATTTTTTATAAGTATTTATTTATTTAGTATTTAGTATTTACGTTTAATTGTATTTCATTTTTTCATTTTTTCCCTCGAATATTTTGAAAAATATTAGAAGTTTTTGATTTTTATCTATTTAAAGTTAAAATTAGATCCAATTGTCTATCTAAGACCACCATTTAACTAGAAAATCGAAGCATTTTAATGAATACTTATCATGTACACATACACACATAAAACAAACACGTCATTGTAAAATCAATACATTCATCGATCCGTTCAGAATCTAAAATATGAATATTATATTACCATTTTATATTGCAGTCCAATTACATAATGTGTTGTGATATTATATATGTATTATCACTATTATCTACTTAAACAGTTCAATCATCACCAATAATCATTAATTAATATTTATTTTATTATTAAGTAGTATCATAAAATATACTTCATAAAGCAGGAAAAAAATAAATTAAAAATTAATAACAACTTGTAAAACCATTCAAAATCGCTATTGTTTTCTTAAAAAATATATATAATACAGAGCTTGTGCTAAAGAAATATTAGAACTGCACATCCTGTTTGTTTTTAAGAACTGAACAATTTTAATACTCGCTTCGCTCGCGTATAATACATAACACATACTATCATAAATATAATATAATATATTTTACGTCATAAATTATGATAATAATATTAATAATGATTAATGATGATAGTGATGATTAGGACTCGGAAGTTGATGCATTTCGCATTTTTTTTTTTTTGTAACTTTTTAGACAATGCTCTTCTGACCATAAATGTGTTTAATTAGCATGTAAATCTGAACAACTAATTTTTATTTTGCATTTTTTGGTGTTTATTACTTTTTAGGTTATTTTCCCACATTTTTAGTCATTTTAACTGATTTTACATTGGTTCACTTCTTATTATTTCTTATCGACAATTATACCGATAACTTACTTAAAACTTTGAAATTATCACGGACTAAGATTAGTACCTATCCGATTTTATCTCACCAATTACAGTCGTTGTCGTGTTGTAGTGGATATTATTATACCTAAATTTTATTATTTTTTCGTAATATTTTTGAAATGCCTAAAATTAAAACATCGATTAGTGCTCATCTACGTCTACTATATTTGTAATTTTTTTATTTAATTTTTAAGGACATCTTTTGTCATTTTTATATTTTGAGTAATTTGTATATTTTAATAAATGTATATAGAATTTTATAGTAAAATACAGTTATAATAAAAAATATATATTTTTTATTAATTTAAACAAATATTTGTAATATTTTTAGGTCATTTTTTAAAGAACATTTTTTTGTCATTTTTATGTCATATTTGCATTTTTTTAATTTTTTTAAGGTCATCAACTTCCGAATCCGAATCATAATGTATAAATATTGTCAGTTTAAATAACAAAATTCCTTAAATTATATTTTGATTAACAACAATTAAAATTAATCTAATTTTTAAATGTATTTTTTCTTTTTTATGACAACCTATTCATCAATAATATTATTTTCTATTTGGTGATGGTTCTTAATTTGAGCACAACCACAATATTTTGTGGTATAACGCAATGGTCATGAACACGGTTTATTTTAAAGACCGTAGTAGATTTAATCTCTTGATATTTATAGATAAATTATCAATGTTTCAATCAATTTCTAATTAATTTGGAAAACAAAATAATGTCGAATGATATTTATATTATAAGCTCGTAGACACATAGAATTAATTATTAAAAATTAAAAATATAGGTACCTATTACTTTTTATGAACTGCACAACATTTAAATAAGAACTGTACATTTTATGCACAACTGCACGTTAGCGCAAGCTCTGATATAATATATTATACTACAGATGATAGTGTGAGATTTTTATTATAATATTATTTATTTATATTTATTATATTTATATTTATATTGAATGAATACTATCAAATAGTTTTTACCTATAAAATCATTAAGCTTTATCAGTTTTGTACATTAAAAAAACTAATTTAAAACTTGAAAGTATAAAAAATGAAAAATATTAAATGGAAAAATTAAGAACTTTTAAAATTGATTAACTACAGGGACCGACAAAAAACCTCCCTTATTTAGAAATAGAGCTGTGTAAGTTGTAGTGGATGTACAATAGTGGATAGGGTATCGATGGATTACGTGCAATTTTTAGTAGATTGAATGGCAAGAAACAAAAACAAAACAAAAAAACGAAATAAAAACCAACAAAAAATAACGAAAATAAAATGTGATTTTAAAATTAATTTCACCTCTTTCAGATATTTAATTTCAGTTTTACGGAATTACCTTTCTCCTGATCGTCGAAGGGCTTTCGAGGTCATATTATATTCTAAAATACTATAATCAAGTAAACTGTATGCAGAATATAGTCTAAATCAGGCACGTACAAAAAAAAAATTGTTTATCCCCCTGTATCCGTACCTGGTCTAAATTATAATATTAATATAATATAGTATGTTATAATTATGCACCTTACTTGATTCGCAGCAGTATATACTATATACAGTGGACGCCGCTTATAAGACTCGCGGATATAAGGTTCAATCGCTTATTAGACTAAAAATCGTCTGGAACGGTCCGGGCATATCCGAATACATTAAAAACATTCGGTTATAAGACTCAAATTTCGTAAAAAAAATGGTAAAAATAAATATTGTTGGTTAAAATTTACAAATAAATTGGTTTTCAAAAATTACATATTTTTTTGGATTATTTCTGGTTTTAATTTATGCTTTATAAAGTGTGTATGTACAACAAATTGTATCGAATTTCACATTTTTGCAATTTTCGTATTTAATAGGTGTGTAATATATATTAAATTAGATCAAAATCAAAGCAAAATAAATAGTAAAATAAAATTCATAAATATGCAATTGAAATTTTTTTTTCTTACTTCGCTTTTAAGACTCACTTTATGTTGGTCCCAGAGTGAGTCTTATAAGCGGCGTCTACTGTATATATTGTAGTGACATGATGAGGTGACACAAATAAAAATTCTCTAGACACGAAAATCCAAATGAAAAACAACACTAACTTATCCGGTTTGAAAACAGGCCTAGTTGACGCTCGTATGATTTGGTGTAAACTGTAGAAAGATGTTACTAATGATACTAATGCGCATGCACTAATGTGAGAGACGATCTGGTTATACCACCCACACCGGCCAGAGTTTCGGGCGGCCCCATCAAAGGCCCCCGCATTTCCAAAGATCTAGCTTTATCCTTGGTGGCAGAGACTCTCATTGGGCCATCCCTTGTCTCTGCCGGCACACAAGAAAAGTCACACGCCTTATTCTCTATTGTCCAAAACACATGTGGAGTTTCTATGTGACCCTACAATGTAAATCGTCCCTTTCATCAGTGATGAAAGATGTTTATTAAAATTAACCGTTATCTGTGCGCGACTACTTGACTGTTATTTTATTATATTCAAACTGCTATGCAGTTATTATTACAATTATGATATGAGCGCATATCATTACTAAAATAAAACAGAAAAATATCAATAATAAAACGTAGTAAGTCACTCTATAATATGTTAGGTTTAGAGTGTACTTTGAGTACCTAATGTAACTAAAATACCTTTTCTTTTTAGTGCATTTATTTCTATTTCCAATTCAATAACGTTAAAAAATAATTGAAAAGGAAGTATGATTTGAATTAGAAAATACAATCCATATTGTATGTAAAAGTGTAAATTAGTACAAATTTGCAAGAAGTTTAATTTTTACTTGTAAAATGATCTATACAATCAATGTAAGACATTAAAATGCTATATAAAAACTATTATGTAGATATATAAGATACCAAAAAATATTACTTTAAAAATTTAAAAGTATCTATAGTTATATTTTTAAATTATTTGTATTTATGTTACGGTCCAAATAGAAAAATTGGTCATTGTAAACACAGACCGGGCATTTTATATACTATATGTATACTATGCACATAATATTTGGGCAATGTAAATTATAAATATTTATTTTTCATTTAGACTGATCATTGTATACAATGCTAAAACTGATGCGTTTATTGTGCATAACACGTAGCCATTAAACGTATAAATTTTTTTTTTCGTACTTTATCATAAGAGACAATTTTTATCGTTTTGAACTAAGTATTATTTAATAATCTGGTTAAACATTTGTAAACTTATGTGCCTTTAAACTCATAAACGTTCTGAAGAAGTTGCTTATGTTGCTTATTGGATATTTTTACCACTTTTTGTTTGGTTTGCAGTAGAAACCGGAAATTACAAGGTTCAACCAAAAGTAGACTACAACATGATTACAGTAGAAATCAGTTTACAATTTGCAAGGAACAGTTTTTTAATATTGATGATGTACTCGACAATTCAAGACATTGAGACAACATTCAGTTGTCACCTAGTGCCGAGATAATGGCGATTGCGCGTTATGAGCAACGAGGTAACCGTCCGCGGTCGGTGAGACTGCGAGAGTAATCGGAGGGGCTTTCACTTGTGGTGAAATATGCGAAACAAAAAGATACAAGTGAAAAGCTGCTGGAATTTGATGCATCTTCAAATGCCATAATGGCAATAAGTATCAAAATAAATAAGTAAAAATGTATATTTATAAATAAATAAAAATTTTCCAATGTTAATCAAATAAGTGTAAAATAAAATAAATATTACATTTAAATCTAATATTTTTATTATTATTAAATTAAGTTTATTATTAATTTTTCCTATTTGGTATAATCAGTCTAGCCATATTGTATACAATTTCCGGTCAGTGTTTCAAAGACTATCATTTATCCTCCTGGACAGTAATATTTTTAGGCAAATCCCTTTTTTTACTGAGTATTTAAATACATATTTAAAATACTTATCAAAATACCTGCATTTGTTCTTAGATACTTTAATAATAAAATACCAAAAATTATGTTAATTTTGATTATCATCATGGGTTTCGTGATAATGATTGCGAGAAGTTAAAAAATTATAACTATAAACATAAAAGCATATAATATTTATTTTGTTTCGATATACGATGGTCGACGATAGAAAATGTTGAAAGTTTTTAATTGCTAAAAATAAATGATACAAAATAAAATGACATACAATTAATATAATACAATTAGATAATATTATATTGTAATTTCTAGGACATATTGAAATTTTAGTGTCTTAATTATTATTAAGTAACATTTAATAAAAATATATAGGTACTTTATTTTAAACATATATACTTTTAAAATAAAATATTGTAAACTCAAAATGAAGTCTCTATTTTTCTTAAATAATATTAAAATTACATAATATAATAAACATTATATTATATTATTAGGTTTATAATAAAAATTGCAATTCTCAATTTTATACATTTTTAACTTAAAAACTCATGAAAAAAATGATTTAACCCTTCTAATTTATATTTCAAATACTCACGGTATTTAAATAAAAAAAATTAATTTTAAATTCAAATTAAACCTAATTATAACTTTGTAATTAATACACTGTTATATAGTGAAATACTATAATTTAATATTACTATAATAATTTTTTGGTTGACCTACTTTCACAAATTATGTTGTGATTATTAAAATATCATGTTAATAATTTTATATTATTTCTTGTAAAACAGTATTATTTTTACGGTGAAAAAAATATCTCTGCGGCTGGTGCTGAATACATATACATATTAACACATATATAAAATGTATAGGTACAGAATATTATACATATACACATATGCAGAGTCTACGCCGAATAGACCAGAAGTTCCCGAACTTTTTATTGTACAACTCATTTTAGGATTTTTTTAAAATTTGGCGGCCCTTTTTTTTTGCTGTTTTAGTGAATAAACCTGATATTGAATATCAACAAATAGATGATTAAAAAATGTAACAGTTTGGGAACCTCTGCTGTAGACGATAATAATGAATCAACTTTAGGTTATCCCGTAAGACATTCTGTCATTCAGTTTCAGATTCCTTGTCTAAAAAAAAGGTTCTTCGTCTTTAAATGTTTAATAATTTTATGTTCAATTACAACTATGACATATAACTACTAAAATGTATCTTCCATTTGAACCACAACATAAGGAGAATTGCGTTATCACATTCCCCGGTAATTGGTAAACTACAGACATCATTCGTCAGAAAGCGACAAAAACAAAATTACAATTTATAAATTAAAAGTTATAGTTAAAAAAAAAACTTTTGTTTGGTACCCCTCTGGTTATAAATGTTTCAATCTTTTAAACTTTATTTCCTAATCTTTAATAACTGACTTTTATTCGAATAATGACTATAGAGCTTATAGCTAACAATGATTAAAAAGTAGTTGTAAATTTCTAATTATATTCTGACGTGTTTGCTTAAAACAAAACAATGAAATTAATTCGAAATCTAAATTGAATTATTAATCAGTTGTCAATATTGTACTTTATATACACAAGATACTTATTTAAGGATTTTTCTGTATGATTAGTTGAATAATAAAAGAATATATTTTAAAACGAAATATGGTAAGTATTACTAATATCATGTTTAATCAACTTACAAATCGTCAAATATTTTTTATCTAATACATCTACTGTTCTATTTATGCGTAAAATAATATAAACATGGACTTTTTCCTTAATCTTTTACATAAATTTATAGAGGTACAATTTATTAGTTTTAAATTTTAAAATTAATTAAAAAACTCTAAAGGCTATTAAACTTTTTATATTAACGCAAAATTATTTTAACAGTACAAATAGGTAGTCACTAATCAGTTATAAAAACTATTTGCTTATTAATTCTTTTAAGCGTAATTTAGTTGTAAAAAGTCCTTGTAAAAAATTTAATTATCTGTCAACATAGGTGTCAATTTTTTGTGTAGATTTCGAAAATTTAATACGTTTTTAAAAAGTACGGACACCTTTGATCATATTTATTATTCAGAGCCTCATATATTCATAATAGAAAATGCGTTAATTTAATATGCTTCTATGACACTTATTTAAAATGTATTGTTTTTAACTTAACATGAATATATCTAATTTGTTTAGTTATGAAAAATATATGTACCTAAGCAATATAAAAAATAGTCACGTGGCGTACAATTATCAATTTATTATTGTACATTTTCGTCACTTTATAATACTCATATTATCATATTAATATATAGGTAATTATATTATAATAATAATGCAGATCTAATCATACCTTATAACAGTGGTAACTTAATACTAGTTCTGAAAACTGCATACCTATAATATCTAAAGTAATAATTTGCGATATTATAAATGTATAATAATTATTGTATGTAAATAATTCGACCGGTCAGTGGTCAAACAATACTATTTATAGAGTGGCACCAACCCGGAAAATAGACATGTGGTTTTTGTCATTTATACATTTTAATAATTAAAATAATTCAGTGTTTGTGCTTTAGTACTTTACTGCACTTAAAAACATAACAATACAATTTATAACAACAACTGCGTGTCTCCGTATAGTAATAATAATAATAATAATAATAATAATAATAAAGGCAGGTAAGTGAGTACCGCTTTTCTGTACACTAGGTCACTATCATTGGTGCGTTAAATTTGAATTCAGCAATATATCATTGTATACGAAAAAGATTCTGAGCGTTTCCGGTCTATGAGCCTACCAGGGGCGTATTTTAGGGGGGCGAAGGGGGCGATCGCCCCCCCCCCTGAATCCGTATTTAAGGAATCGATTATATTATGTGAGATATAGTAGGATACGCACTTCAAATTTTTTTAATGTGGATCATTTTATAACGAATAAACGAAATTAAATTAATTAACAATTTTGATTTTCTACAAAAATCTACACTATTATATAAAATTGTAAGGGTTTTTCTGCAACCGCGCTAACCGAGAAAACTACTGAACCGATTTGGCTGAAATTTTTTACTGTTATACCCGACACTCTGCTGAAGGTTTTAGTACCACTTTTGTCAATAAAAAAAAATATAAAGTTCATAAAAAATTAAAAACAATTGTACCTATATTATATACATATATTATGCGCGGCACGGCGGCCCGCGGGCTTACAGCCACCTAAAAAATGTATATAAAAATATAAATATAAGAATACTTAGATACAATATCACATAATAACTAGATTTAAGATAGTTATAATATCATAAATCGTAGTTATTGGCGTTAATGCATATAATTGTATATTATATCCATTTCACGGTTACGCATGTCGTAATTCGTACATACTATACATTGCGCGTGTTTTTTTAATTAAATCGTTTAATTTTATACGTGTCAAACCACCACAACGAGAGTACGTGATATTTTGATAACTTCAAGCGTTCGGTATACGATACGCGTAGCTATGAATTGGGATTTTTGTCGGGTCCATACTTAGTGAAGAATTAAATAATACACAAGTGTAACTTTCAAAACACAGACAGGTGTTAAATAAGAACTACACCAAATATTAAGGATTCACCTGATTTAAATATAACCAAAAATGTTGAGCCTGAATTAAAAAAAAAAATTGAGTCCCCCCCCCTAGAAGTAAGTCTAAAATTTTAAATACGCCCCTGAAGCCTACATCACCAAATGATAATTATGATATAACTATTGTCTATTAGTCATTTATTTTACTTTTAGTATTATAATAGGTTGATATAATTTTTTCCGAACATATTGCATTTATCTTATTATTAGTACTTAATTATTAAAATAATATATATATTTAAATCATATTATACCAACTTATATAACACAAAATGTAATAACATCTTTCTGTAAATACTGTATAACAATAAAAATAGATTACCTATAAATAAATAATATTTTAAAATAAATTAAAAATTGTCATTGCATATAGAAGAATTCATAATAATTTAAAATACATTTAAGTTCAACTTGCCACGAATATGTTTTGAATTGTAACAAAATAATTAATATATTGTTATATATTGTTTAAATAAGTAATTTCGTCCTAATTGGAACATAAAATGTTTTAAAATCATTATTGTCTTTATATATTTTTTAGATTTTATTGTTTCAGGAAGAACTACTTATAAAAAACTATGTATGAAGTTTTTAATACTTAGATTCAAAAAGAGTTTGCAATTTTGACATAATTCGTATAAATTTTAACTACAAATGGATTTCAAAATAAAAATTGTGCTTATGTATTTTTAATATTTTTGTACAAATATAAGAATACACTTTGTGGAACCTTTTTTTTAAGAATTTTGATCCAGTGAATAACTTTTATAATAATTAATTAGTCATTTTTAATCGATATATTTTTGACATTTTTATCAATATACCTAAACTGAAAATCCAAAGTAATTAATAATTTGAAATTTCTATAAAAAGGTTAAAAATAGCTTAAATATTTTGAAAGTGTTATGTCGTTATATTTATTTTATAAAATGCTAATAAAAATATTTTGTATTAATTGTAAAGTCATCTTGATTATTTTTTTCGTAATTACGACCAATATAAAACCGATTTTGTCAAAAACTGGTGTCTCGTAAGTATTCCTACTGGTTTTATTTAGATTCCCAATTAAGAACTTAGAAAAATACTTGAATTTCCCACTTTTGATTCAATGTGAAATCAACTTCCAAGTAGACCAAATTTACTACCAAAAATCTCATTTGATTGTTGAAAATTAAAAACAATTTTCTTCTCTAAATAGTGTCAAGACACACAAAAAATATCCTTCAATAACTATGAAATACATTGGAAGAATGTTTATATTCGCTTCACTCTGAATCTAAAATTAATACATACGATCAATTTTAAAATCCACGTATAAAGTACAAAATTAATAGTTACCTATAAGGCCAGTCAAGCTTAAAAACTTAAAAATTGCTAGTATAAATAAAAAATTACTATTCTAAACAATAGTCAATAAACATTAAAGTATTAAACACTATTAAATACAAGTAAAAATTATGTTTTGATTTTAAATTACAATAAATAAAATTTTAATTTTATACGTATATTTGTACAAATAAAAATTTGAGCAAAATAAAATATCTTAGTAAACACAAACATTATTATTGTAAGTTTTGATAAATTGAATAGAAACTTATAAAACTTGAAAATAAATCAAATATTATTTATTAGATTTTTACCGAAGATGAGAATAAAATGGTTTTTTAATGATGTCTTTTTTATTTATATCTGTAACAAAATTTGTTTTGCGTATGCCGTTATATTATACTAAGATAAAAACTGATAAATCTACAAACTTAAATCGTTAAAGCTCATAATCAGTATCTATGTGATAAAATTCTGGTTTTGATTTTAAAATCAATTTAGGTATTAAATTACAAATAAATATTTTAATAATAAATAAATAAAAGCGTGGTAAATTAATTAAACAGATGCATTCTTATACTTTTATGTTCACATAACTACATAAGTCATTGTAATCATTACAATTTATTTATACGTAAATTTATAGGTTGAATCCAATTTAAAATACGTTAAAGTTAAAAAGCTTAACTAAAATTTAGCAAATTAAAAAATTTATAAAAAAAAAAACTATAAAAAAAAATTAGTAAGGAAATTACATTTAAATGATATCATAATAGTAATCATTAACAACACTTGTTACAATAGTAATTATCTTGTAATAACAATAAATCAAATGAAAAATAATGGGTCTTCGTTTGCCAACATCATCGTCCTTTACAAAGGGTTGATTTTAGATAATGTGTAGGAGAAATGGGAATAGAAAAGAAATGGAAATGGTGAAAATTTCGATTTGGAACAAGAAAATTGATATGATGTTACCCAATAATACTGTTACATCTTTATCGAATTATTGAAATTATTAATTTGAAACAAAAACACAAATTTAATTAACCTTTCTATCAGTTAACAATTTTAAGTCGAAAACACTAAGAATAAAAAAGTAATTATGCAATTGGTATTAAATTCTCAAAATAAAAACACAGCACTTGAGAAATGTTTGCTGGACATGCTTTAGCTTTAGCTGACGCCTGACACTTGACCGTGTTAGTGGTATGATACGATTTCAAACTATGTTGCTCCGCATTCCTAATTTAATGTCTAATCCATTATTATTATTATTAAGATTTAAGATGGTAATCTAATCCTTATGGATTTTCATATTTCTAATATAAATCGACGCATTCTTTTTTTTTTTACGTTACCTTTTTATGACTTAAAAAAATATATTTCAGTAGGTATTACAACCAGTCCTATATAATATCAATAATCTTTGGAAAACTATAAATATGAATCTATAATAATATAGTAATTACCAGTGGCGGCTCGTGTGTATGTGCACAAGTGCACGTGCACTACCTACCTAAACTCAAGAAAAATTGAAAACAAATCATAATAATACAACTAAGTACCTGTAATGTAATAAGAATTATTTTCAAAATATAAAAATATAAATTCAGAGTATTATGAAAATAATAATATTATAATATTATGTATTTATGTTTAATATTTGGATTGGGTTATTTCGACTGCTAAATGGCTGTCCGCGACGGAACGGTATCGGCGTGTATTATTATAGTAGTGCAGTTGTGCACACAATCATTGTGCACATTTGTACAGTGTAAAAATTGAAGCAAGTCGATACACGCAGCCCGCGTTGTAATGGAGTTGGTGTGCACATTTGTTTGTGTGCACATAACCAATTAAATTATTTTCAGCGAATTATTTTCGACGTCGCCGCGTCGCTGAGCGTCGGCATCGGCATTATTATGTTATTATAGTTTATTTTTACTCTCATTAATTTATTATATTATTTCGATTATCAGCTGATAATATTAGCTAGTCGATCATTATCGGAAATTCAAAACATTATTAATCGTGACCATCGTGTTTCTGTTTATTATCGACGACCGACATTAATGTATATTAATATATTATTACTCGTGTATTTGTTTTCAATTTTTAAAATGAACTCAGTACAGCAATTAATACTGCAATGTAATTTTTCATCAATCTCGTTGGAGAAAAAGATGGAAATAAAAAATAAAGGTAGGCCTACTCCAGATTTAAATATTAAACAAATTACTAAATGTAAAACGAGAGATTATGTAAGACAATTTAAAAATGATATATATAAAACTAATGACTGGATTTGTGGTTGTTCAGAAACAAATCGTTTGTATTGTTTTCCCTGTCTACTTTTTGGTCAAAAATCTAATGATGCCGCTTGGGTAAAGAATGGAATAAACGATTTAATTCATTTAACTTCTAAAATCAAAACACACGAAAAATCAATGACACACATAAATTCTCAATTAAATTTAAAACTATTAGGGAAACAAGACATAAGACAACAACTTTCTAGTGCATATCGGTTGAATATCAAACAATACAATGAAAAAATAAGTCATAATCGTTATATATTGAATAAAATCATAAATTGTATTAAATTTTGTGGAGCATTTGAGCTTGCACTCCGAGGTCACGATGAAAAATCAAATTCAGAGAATCCCGGCGTATTTCGAGGTCTTATAAACTTTAGTTCAGAGTTAGATTCGGTACTAAAATGTCATATTGAGAACTCTTCGGTATTTAAAGGTTTATCCAAATCAATCCAAAATGATTTACTAGAATGTTGTTTAGCTGTATGTCAACAAAGAATTAAAAATGAAATAAAACAAGCAGAATATATTTCTGTAATGGCTGACGAAACAACTGACGTATCTGCTCAGTTTCAATTGTCAATAATATTTAGATATTTACTATCGGATGGAACACCAGTAGAAAGATTTTGGGGATTTTTCAATCCTACTGGACACGATGCGAAATCGTTGTCTGAATGTATAATATTTAATTTGGAAAAAGTCCTAGAGTCACCAGATATGTTGATTTGTCAGAGTTACGACGGCGCAAACGTGATGAGTGGACGTCTCAATGGTGTACAAAAAATAATAAACAATAGCTATAAAAATGCACATTTCATACATTGTTATGCTCATCAGCTTAATTTAATTTTAATTCAAGCAACTTCACAAAATCGTGAGATAAGAATTTTTTTTCAAACCTAACTGATATAACCAATTTTTTTTCCAACAGTCCGCAGCGGGTTACGGTTTTAGATAAAATTGTTAAACACAGAGTTCCTCGATCATCTAATACTAGACGGAATTTTAAAAGTCGAATAGTAAATACTGTGTATGAGAATCTTGAGTCGTTAATTGAATGTATGAAAGAAATTGAATCAACATTCAATCAAACCATAGCAATTAATCAAGCTGGAGCTTTGCATCGGATGTTAATTGACGATAGATTTATATTTTGGTTAAGAGTGTTTCATTCTTTAATGCCTCATGTTGATATTTTATATAATCAACTACAAAAACCAACTATGGATCCTGTAGAACTTTCAAAGGCAATTTTTCGGTTCGAAGAAAATATATTAAAAGAAAGACAGAATATTGATAACATCTTTGAAACTTCTCAAAATCATCCAACGAAAAAACGAAAACATGATGATACTATTGAAACAAGAAAAATCGCTGCAAAAGAAGTATGTGACATTTTTATTGTCAACGTTAAAGAACGGTTTGATTATAAAAACCACTTAAATGCTTCGCACCTATTTTTATCTACCAAATTTCTTATGTACGAAAATAACTTCCCAGGTGACCATTTTAATAAAACAATTGAAGCATATCCTTTTTTGGATGTTACTAAACTTAAAACTGAACTACAACTGTTCTACAAAAGAACCGATTTCCGTGATATCAATTCATCAGTTAATTTATTGAAATTTATAATTGAAAATAATTTAATACATATATTTTCTGAAAGCTACAAACTTTTAAAAATAATTTCAACTATTCCAATGACTACAGCTGAAGCCGAAAGGTCGTTTTCTACATTGAAACGTATTAAAACATTTTTGAGAAATTCAATGACAGAAGATCGACTTACAGCACTAGCTATGTTATCGATCGAAAAACGGATGATCAACAACATTCCAAACTTCAACGAAGAAGTAATAAACAGATTTGCAGAAAAAAAAGAGAGGAGAATCGATTTAACATATAAATATGTACCTGAAATATAATAATTTGTATCTACTTTGTCATAGTTTTTTACTTGAAAATGTATTATTACTATTATTATTATTATGTATTTACTATTATTATAGGTACTTGACACTTGTAAAAATAGGTATAAGCAAAAGAAAAAGTAATTTGTAAATAACTAAAATTTGTAAACAATATTATTTAATACAATTTATAATATATATATATTATATTGGTTATATTTTTTTTGGATGTGCACTACTTCATTAAAAACCCACGAGCCGCCACTGGTAATTACATTTACTAATTAACCACACGCCCACAATAGATATCATGATATAGCCATGCTCGACATTTTTAAACTCAGTTTAGCAAAGTTATTGGTGTTATATTATGCTAAAGCTTTATTAACAAAAACCCGTCTCGCTTAAAGTACGGTTTCCCTGCAGCGTCCAGACGCGGCGTCTAACGTCAACTACCGGTCTGGACATGGGTAAGCGTCTAGACGCGGCGTCATGACGCTGCAAGGAAACCTTTATCCTTGATACATTTTATGAACTCAGAAATTACTCGTTCAAATTTATACTTAGACAAATTAATCATTATAATGTTAAAAAAGCACTTTCTGAACAGATAATTTATTGTAAAAAGGGTAGTTCTCAGACTCTCAGTTCTCATTTGGAAAACAAAAGTTAGTATGTTAATAATGTTGTCAAGCCTAATTATAATAATTATAATTGTACTTAACATAATTAAATGTATTAATAATAGCTAGATTTGTACAAAATAACTTAATAACTTGTTACTTACCTATAAATATCTTTGGAATTTAATTCGTACATTTTTTTTCTTTACATACACTATACACTGTAAAAAAAAAGTTCTTAATATATTAATTTCTTCATAACACTTAAAATTTTCCACACAACCACGGGGCATAGAATAATTTGTTAAATTAATAAATAATAATAACTTAGTTCATGATTAGGAATTGAAAAATCGCAATGCGCTTTAGTTATTAGTTGATAAAAAATAAAATAGAATACAATACGTTTAACAATCAAAAGAATTGATTCACTAATACCGTTGATTATATGGTAATACATTTTAGTTTAAAATCAATGCTAATATTAATTATTAATAGTTCCATAAACAGGCATTAGGTATGCATTTGCTATTGGGATATTTGGAATTTGTTTGGAAAAATCGAAACGGCTGAAACCGCGCTGAACGAATGTACTCGCTACCCACTACTCAGTTGTAGTGCAGCGTATCTGGCGGAACATCGGGAGCAGTGTGTACGGACGTTTTCAAAAAGTGCCGTGTATTTTTTCGTTTCAATTCTGTTACTTGGTTGCATAAACTAGTATCGGGGTCGTGGTATAAACGTTGCGCAGGATTGCTGAGGTGGTCCGACTGGCGGGCGGCGACCAATGAGGATGAGCGACGACTGTAAACAATAACAATACCTACAGTCCGGGCGGCGGACGCTCCGGCGTCCAGCGTTTGCCTTTTAAATTCTTGTGCTTCGCCGCCATTGGCGACGTAGCATTGTCGGCTTCGGGTAATGTACGAGATCTATCTTCACAGATTTGGTTGTTGACGGCTGTCCGCTATTGCGGACTGCGATACAGTCTTCATTATTGTTTATTTTGCTACTCGCCGACCAACAAACTTGTTTTTATTTTTCCAAGTCATCTCTTAATCCATGCGTCCGATCAGGCGACGACGACCGTTCGGATTTGCCATCGATTCTAATCACTTTAGCGATCTATAACATTTTCGAAATCATTGCTTCCCGTAGACTGTTTCGGTTATTCTATCGAATCGACGTCGCGACTCGAAGAATATTTTTTTACACAGTTGACGACAAGTTATTGGTTTACTGACATTTAAGAAAATATCTATGGTGCTTCTAACAGCATGTAAGTACAAAGTGAATAACTGCAGAAAATTTCATTTACTTTGAATATTTATCTTACGTTCTTATGTATCTAACCATAAGTATGAAGACAAATAAACATGTTTTTTTTTTTTTTTAATTCAGGATAAGCTTCTCTGAACACCACTACCTTGCCATTTCCATAAAGACTTAGAAGTTCCACGGTGGAGCTGAAAAAATCACTTCAATGATTCAAGGTAAATTTTTTTACTATTTGTTATATCAAGAAAGGGTTTAGTTAAGACCACATCATGCATTTAAATTTAACTCTTAATAATTTTTGAGATCTTATTTTAAGATATAAAATGTTAATTATATCCTGTCTCAAAAGAGAATAATAAGTTGTCAGTCAACTGATTGTTGTCCATTTACTCGCATCTTCTACTCTCACCAACGACCCATACTATTGGGCGGTCCTCAAATTAAGTATAATAATATTATTAATTAAGAATGTTTGTAAGTTGTCATTGAGAAATTTGGGCTTGCCACTGCCAATGCAGACAGTCGCAAAAAAAAATTATTCTTGTTTGAGACAAAGTATAGCTTATGTTGAAAATTATTATACTATACATTCTTACACAAATATCAATAATAAATTTAGCACCTATCTCAATTTTTATATGAACAAAAAAACTACTTAGCTTTTATAATTATATTTATTTGGTAAGTAATTAATACAATTATAAGTATTAATTTATAATGAATGATAATACAAATTTTTGAATAATAATAATTCCTATAATTAATGAGGAAGTTAATAACCTAACTTGTGTCTTTCCCCTCTACGATTTTTTGCAGTACCATATGATTCCCCATTCCCCTAAATCAATTAATATTTTTTTATAAATAATCAATAATTTTTTAATTTACGAAGCTTATCCAGATATTAATTTAGGATAATCTTACAGCAAGGCAATACCAATGTATTATATATATATTTATTAGTTATTATAATTATAACTGATAATATTATTGATCATATTTTATGTTTTCAAAAGTACTAAATCAGAAAAAAATCAAAATTAAATAGGTTAAATAATATTATAAATAATAATTTAAATAATTTATAAGAATAAAATATTTAATAATAATAATATAGCTAATATAATCCTGCCTTATGTTAACTTTAATGCATTTGGAATCATATATAATTGTTTTTTGTACTTTTGATCACAGTCTATATCAGGGATGGCAAATAGGTGGCACGCGTGAGATTTTCGATGGCACTCGAAAAACTTTTATTTGTCCATATTTTCATGGTTTCATGATTTTAAAAAAATTGAAAAATTAATAAAAATTATTAATTATCCCGATTTATTCGATGTGCAAGATTTTAATGATTACTATCTTAATTGTATGGGATTAGAAAATTTAGAAATGCAGTTAATCAATTTGCAAACTAATCCAATTTGGACAAATAAATTTGTGAATATGCGAGAGCGTATCGAAGAATTGGAACGTCATCGAATACATAACGAAGAAACAGATTGCGGTGTTGACAACATAATAAGTATGGAATAATATTCTAGAAAATTTTTCTTCTGTCAAAAAATTAGCAATTTCATTGTTAACAATTTTTTCTTCAACATATGCTTGCAAAAGTCTCTTTTCGGTATTAAATCATACACATTCAAAGGCTAGGAACAGATTAACGGAGGAAGATTCGGCAGCATGTATTGCCTTGCAATCAACATCATATCAACCAGATATAAAAAACCTTTCAACCAAAATGAAGCAAAAGATTTCTAACAAACAATAATAATTTAATATTTTTTTCACATTATTTCCAGTTTTACATAATTTTCTACATTAAAATCAATAATTTTTCATTTATATTTTGTATTTGTATTTTGCTGTGTTAATAAAAATAATTGTGGCATGGCTGAGAATTTTTTTTTTGAATTATGTCATAAATTAGCACGTAGAAAAAATCCTATTTGCCATCCCTGGTCTATATTAAAATAAGATAAAATAATTACATTATTTTGATCAATTTTGTTATGATACATTATTAATTAAACTTAAAATGTTACGTTACGTATTAATATTTTTTTTTCTTATAGGTATTGTTGTTTGGCCATGAATTTAACAAAAGTATTCATATTCCATAAAAATTCTGAAGATTATGAAAATCAATTAAGTGAAAGAAATATTATTCAAATTTAAAGTTCAAAATATGTCAAGAGTTTGATAGAGAAATGTGATAGGCGTTTAGATGTACGATAAGTAGAAAACTTTGGCAGAGAAAAACGGTAAAGAGTTGAAAAATACTTATGTCTAGTTATAAAGGTGAAAAAAATTATTAGATAAATGTAAACAATAAAAGCACAAAAATGATTAAAACAATAAATGGAAAATTCCAAGTAATAATTTAACATTCACAGCACCTTAACCATGTAAAATCATTTACAAAAAAGTACTTCTTTTTGTTATATAAATATTCTTCTATATTTCTTAAAAAATAGGAGTCATTGTGTATTTATATATTTATATCTATTTATGTTTGAGAATTGTAACTAAAACATTGATATACATTCCATTTTTAATGAAGAAAGATAATAAATTGTTAGAAATTAATTACAAGTTGTTCACTTTCATAGGATGAATTATAAAAAAAAAATCATAGCCTCATTATTCTTAAATATTAATAGTCTATCATTAGTTGATTTTCTTCATTAAATTTGGAATGTGCGCTTTAGTTTTATTTGTATTTATGATTGCACCTTAATTGGAAAATAAATATAATTTATATCATTATTCAAATCTATTGTGAAATGTAAAACACTTGTAAAAAAAAGTAATTAACTGCTTTATAAATAACTTTATCGTGGTTTAATTTTAATTATCAAACTTTTATTTGGAATTTGTCCTTATATTTAATTAGTATAATTTGTGTTGCTTGAATGTTGTTTGTTTTGTTTATTTATTATAACATTGATGTGAGTCTTTCAACTTTCTATTGAGTTTCTTTGTCAGAGTTTTCTAGTTGTTTATATCCAATCTTGTTACTTATTTTTTATCTTATTCTATATAATAATATAATTTTTATACTATCAATTTTTTCTTATTATTATTATTATTAAATCTCCCTATATTTATATCATTCAATAATACCACACATTTTTAAGTTGGAATATCATACAAATTTATTTTATTCGTTTGAAATAAAATTATGTTTAAATAATAAAAATACTTTATTTGAATAAAATGCGTTGTTATTTGTATATTTTTATTTATCTTTGACCTTGAAATACTGAAGAAAACTCTCGGATCATAATAATAACATTGATAATATATATAGTAATAATACTATATATAATTAATGATAATAACTATGTATTGTGAATTTTTAATACAAAATTAACATTCTTGTGTTCTTGTCTTCATGAAAACCAAACTACCTGGAGCATTCAACAAATACTATTTTGATAAGGAAAATATATTTATATCAGTTGTCTTATTGTGATAATATTATTTTATACTGATAATTATGCTATGTTTATATGTGTTCAAATATTACTAATAATGATGTTTTATGTGTAGGTATAGGATTAAAAAAAAAATAAATTTTACTTTTATGATACTAATACACATTATTTAAATGTTTTAAAAATATTATCGATTTACTAACGTTTCTAAAATTTAATAAATCCACTCCCTTCAAGTGCAAAATGCTGATGTCAAACTTCTACTTTTTTTAGTTTGATTGGGAATACTAAGCTAATTACATGAAAATTATAAGTTATTATATAGTTTATAAAAAGAATGTTTATAATATGCATAAATTGGTCATTATAAATAATTGTATTATTTTTAGTTTTAAATATAATTAAATGTTGAAAGTAATACCATTGAAACTAGTTACGTATGAGATAAAAACATAATATAATACTATTGCCTATTGCTTTATAATTTTTGTATCAAAAATGTAATCTTGTTACCTATTTATTTTGTCACAAGTAATGTGAAAGTAACTAACCCAACTGTTCATTTTAAGCATAATACAATCACATTTAAGTATTTTAAAACTAGTATTTTTGTATTTTTATTAAAAACATGTTTTAATACATGAACTATATTAATTACTCCCAGTTTTATTAATGTGGCTTAATTCATCAAATGTTACTTATAGTAATTATTTTCATTAACTTGTTTACCTTTGCTAGAAGCACTTATTCTTTACCATCCCTGTTCTTTTTATAATTTTAAACTTTTTAAGTCATTTAAATAACTAATATTTCTTTTGATTAAGAGATGAATATTTACAAAATAAGATAACTTGTGATATTTATGGGGGAAATAAAATTAAATAAAATATAAAAAATGTAGTATTAGTCAATTTTGATGTTTATACTGCAGATTTTGCTCATATATACATTATTTATGATTTTTGTTATAATTTAGTCTTAGATATATCTATGTTCATACACTTACTTACAGAGGCGTGTTTAACAGGGGCAAATGGAGCATTTCCCCCAGCGGAAAAATTTTAAAATATTTCATAAACGGCATTCATATACAGATTTTTCATACATTTTTTAAATATTAAAATATAGGAAATATATTATACAGATATAATAAGTTAAATTCAATATTACCTACACATACGCAGTAGAAATTCGATGGACAAGAATTAACGTACAGTTATTGTAGTAACGTTATAAATTATTATACAATTAACCTTAAATGGTTCTTGATAAGTAATAGCATGCCCATATTATTGTGAATTCGTGATAATACTAGAACGAGTGATATAACTACAACGCAAGCACACATTTTCATTTTTCCAGTTGTGGTGAATTATTAATTTATTTTTAAACATCATTTACAAATAACAGAATTATCGCTATATTGTTATAGTCAGGTTGAAAATAATCTTTTGAAAGAAATGGATTGGAAAAACATCATTCATAAATTTGTTATAAAAAAAGTTTTGAAAAAAAAAATAGTTTGAATTCCTGAAAAGCTTAAAAATATGTATACATACTATTATTTATTTCTACGGTTTATATTTTACATGATTTTTTAGAATTAAATTTAATAATTTGTTGTTATTAGGTATATTAAATTTAAACCTCAATATATTAGACATATTTTTTTGAAATGATCAATTGTGTTCTATAGTCTACATATAAAATTTAATTTACATGTTGATCTTGACAACATTATAGTCTTTACCGCATATTTTTTTGTAGCTTATGTCGGTTTTATTAGTTTTCATAACAAATAAACATAATATAAATTATATTTTATATGATTGATATAATTATATTGTATGTAATTGATTATATATAGGTACCTACATAAATGCTAAATAGTAAATACCTACGCCCAACACCTATATTTTGTCCAATAAGTGATAATGCGACAAAATATCTTAACTGTATTCATTTAATCACTATATTATACAAGGTTTTTTTTAATGATTGGTATTGTGTGGGAGGAGGGGTGGGTATGAGGCGGAAAAATATGTGTGCCACCAGTGGCATTAAACCTTAACACGGTACTGCTTACTTAGGTCATTGTATTATATTTTTACTGATTTTTAGCAATAAATCTCCCATAAAAGAGTAAATATGGATGCATAATATACAAATCAAACTATTAATTGTTTAATAGTTTTAGAAGTAATTTATCTAATTTGTTTCAAATATTATTTATTTTATTCATTTAGATACATATAGTATGTAGCATACTAATTATTTTATTTATTTTAACTATTTTTTTATTATTATACTATACTACTGGGTACCTAGTATATAAACTTTTTCTTATTTGTTCAAAATTATTTAACATTATTGATAAATATATTTATTATAAAATATAATTGATATAGGATTAAATGTATATATTCAATATTGGCTTTGATTGATTGTATTTGTTTTACTCAAAAATCCAATACATTTTATCATAACTTCCCAATATCATAGGGACATAATATTATTTAAGAATTACAGTATTTTTATATGTCTGTGTCTGACACTCCAAATTGTTAATAAACTATTTAAAATAAAATTATCTAACGAATAACATATTAGCAATAACGCAAACAGTTTTATATAATATTCATACCATAAAAACATAAAAAATTAAATACAGCTTATAAAAAAAAAAATCATATTAATATTTATTTCCCATATCATTAAAGCAAAAAATATAATAAATGATTATGTAGTAGGTAATTACACTGAATTACAACTAACTATAACAAAGTTGAATTAGTGAACATTTGATATAAATAATTATTAATGTCCTTGAGCCTGAATAAATATAGTTGAATTCAATATAGGTACAGATTAAAAATTATATATCTTATAAAATATTACAATATTACTCACACCAATTACACAACTTATAAACAATATTGATTTTACAATAATAAATTACTAATTACTAAGGAACAGATTTAAATGCTCAGTTCATTATGCATTTATAACAGATTTTTTTTTTTAATGCTCTTAAAATTATTTTTAACATTGAAAAAAATTGTTTATAAAATAATAATGAATGGTAAAATAAAATTAATTGAATAAAATTGTTTTAATGTAGCATTATAAATTCTTATTTTTAGGTATTAATTATTTGTATCATTTTCACCTCTTTTAGTCCTCCGATCTTCTTTAACCCAAAAAATCTGATTGATAAAAACATAATAAATAATAAAAATAGTACAACATATTATACGATAAATAATATTTTATTGTATTTTTTTAGAATGAATATTAACTAACTAAATTTTTATCGAAATATATTCATTCTTACATAAAATGACTTAAATACATCAAAAAATGCAATTTGCATTCAAATCTGTTCCCTACTAATTATCAATGCTATTTTTAAATAAGCTAAATAAATCTATTATGAATCCAAAAAATAAGACCAAGACTACTTAATTATATTAACCACATTACCTATCTAGTGCATTCAATGGTGCAAATCCAAATTTTTTTTTATGGAAGCAAGTCAAAAAGTATACTAGCCACCACTACCCAGCCATCCCAATGACATTAATTATCTATAATTCCAAACATTTCGATTTACTTCTATTAACTGCTTAATGAATTAAAAATATATTATTTTGTTTCTATATAATTATAATATATAACCTTTACTAACCGTATTATACTATTATGCACACATATCTACCGCCAAATTATTTTGGAGGAGACAAGTGCTGAAGTGCCTTCCTGCTGCCAAAGATTTGTGCCACTGAGTGTACCTACTTAATATTTGGTCATTTACATATTATAAATATTAATTTGTAAACATATCTTATATTTATTGTAAATTCAACATTGTCAATATACATAGATATTGTAAAGCCCTTTGTTACTGTTCATTCTTGCATTTTGAGTTATAACATTAATTATACACTTAAAAGTATAATTCAATATATTGTAAATGAATGTTGTAAAAATATATTTTATTTTATTCTATTCTTCTTATTAATATTCTATGTTTGATGTATAAATATAAGATGAATAACAATAAAAAAATAAATATATAATATTATACTCGTAAACACATTAAAGTATTATGATAGTTATGAAAATTGTATCATATACGTGATAATTTTCAAAAACTTATTTGAAATTGTTTATAAACAACATTTAACTAAATCAATTGGCTACAAAGAAATAATGTTAAGTTATAAAAAAAAAAAACCAACATACAATAATTATAGGTATTACAGATTAAATATATTATACCACCGCATACATTAGGTACATAATAATATATTTTTTTTAAATGAAGTAGTATCAAAACAATAATATTGTCTGCAAGTCTTACTGAAAAAAAATTAAAATTGATTAGTTTATGAACCACAAGAAATAATTTTATCATATAATAAATAATAACTTAAATTAACTAAATTATTAATTAAAATAATAATTATTATTATTTAATTCAGCATTATTATGTGCAATACACAACAATATTATAATTAATATTTTTTAACATAAAATCTTAAAATTAAAACAAAACCATTAAATTATAAATTATTTATATATAGTTAGGTAAAAATATAGTTTCTTTCAATATACGCTCTATCACCACTTTCTATATCATAAAACTAAATATATACATATGAATATTGCCAGAGCCGTAGCTAGGGCTTGGCAAAACTAGCTCAGACCAGGGGCGCAAATCCAGAATAAAATATACCATATATTATACCAATTATATTAATAACATAAATTTTGTTTAGAATATGGGCAAAATATTAAATAATTATACTAGAATAGCTATGCTATAGTACTTTATTATGGTGTAATGTGTACAAAAATATTACAATTTACAAGTGTTTACAAAATAATTTATCATTATAATATAACATCACCCCACCTCCGTACGCATGACAATTGTTAACATAATGATTTTTAAAATCAATTATTATTATTAAAATATTAACTCATAGCTGCATGTTTAATTTAAAATTAGGATTCTAAATGTTTCATTTTTATATTTTAAAGATCTTCATCAATTTATTCATATTTATGGGTGGTAGATAACTACTTCTATTTTGGTATTTAGTCTTTTTGTATCAGTCTATGAAAGGAAATACTTGTAAAAAAAGTTTTTGTAAACTGAAAATTATTAAGAACTATCTAAAGTCTACAATGTCACAGGAAAAATTGACAAATATGAGTATTATATCAATTGAATGTGAATTGGCCTCAAAAATTAATTTTGAAAATATTATAGATAAATTTGCTACTAAAAATGCACGAAAAGTGAAATTTCTAAATGTTTAAAAGTACAATTATTTTCTAAATTATTTTCTAAGGTTATAATAAGTTTGACAGAGTTTTTTTTTTATTAAATATAATAATTATTATAATAGCTAATAAAAATAAAATAAAATAACAAATGTATAAATCTTTTATATGTGTAAGTACGTTGGCAAGAGGAGGGGGTAAATAATTTTTACAAGGGCGGAAATATGTTAAATGGCAAGGAGCGCAAATGAACATTGCTACGGCTCTGAATATTGCATGTCGTTTATCAACGTTTTGTGGTCTACTATAGATCAGATATCTATACCATTGTGATTTTTGTAGCGTTTATTATTTTAAATCGCTTAAAACATTTTTGATTTATATCTCTTAGTAATTCACATTTTATCTATACAAGAATGTTTCATTGTTAGTGTTATAAAATTAATGTGGTTATGGTTAACGATAATTTAGAGTTGTTTGTGATATATAAAAGTCAGTTATCTACTCTGTTCAATTAGTTTTTTAAATATTTGTAAATGAATAGTTGATTTTATTTTTGACTAAAAAATCTACAGTTGAATAATACATTTAATAATAAAAATTGACAATTGTATAATTTTTTTTTTTTTGTATTTCCAAATTTGACCTCTCAAAATATCAATTAGATCCATTTTCCTATGTACCAGAAAATATATTGAAGTTGAACATTATAAAGATCAAAGTTTGGTACTAACAGTCGCAAATCCAGATTACAAAAGGTAGAAATCTGGACTCTAAAAATATCTCAAGTGGATCATGTTATTATAAAGATTTGACAAAGATTTTTTTTGTCTGGATCTCAATTATTTATTATTTTAAACTTACAGACTCCAATAGAAATTACTTGTGGACCCCCTAATATAGAGATAAACAGTCTCCACTCAAAATAATTTTGCATATACAATAATTTATCATTGAATTCAAATTTAACATATATTACAGACTTACTCATTGATGAAGTTGGTTCAATATCTTCTGTACAATAAGGCAATATCAACTTTTACCCTTTTTAAATTAAATTTTGATTTTTTTTAAAGTAATTATTTTTATCATGTAAAATCACTGAATTTAATACAATTTATATTGGAGGCCACATACTAACTAGTAACTATAATTTTATTATTATTATGGTAGACTACACTTCATTGATATACTACCTATTATTGGTGGAATGGCTGGAATTCATATTAGGAGATTGCGAGAGAATGGTATTCGTTTTGTAATTAATATTTGCAAATTAAACTATAATGTTGATGTTAAACAGTATAAAATAAAAATAATAAAAACAGTTTTTTTTTTTATTTATTTGAATTTAAATTAAATCAATATGATTAAACCATCATGTATGGTGTACCTAACTTTTTTATATAATACCTACCTTTTATGTATCTGGACATTTATCTTCGTTATTCTACAAAACATAAATACATTTTAATTAGAAAAAAATCACATATTAATATATTATACAATAAACTAATATCACAAGCATGAAGTATGAAATAATATTATGCTAATGAACTTAAATAGTGTTTGTTAAAAATAATTTAATTTTTATTAGTAGTTAAGGTAAACTTTTTTTAATCATCTAATCTAATCAAATCATATTTAATCATCTTAGTCCTCTTTTAATTTATAAAAGAAACATGAATGTTAAATAATGAAAAATATTGTAAATAAGTATAGATAATTTCTATTATTAAGTATATTTTGAAATATTTTAACAATAATATATGTTAATTAATTTAAAAACCCACCACCTATAAATAATAAATATATAACAAAATTATAAATCTTACCGAATTACTTGTTGACAATAATATTTCATCCAATAATGCATTTAATGCACTAAATGGATCACTATTTGTCAATGAATCTGAAATAAAACAAAACAACCGTAACTGGTAATTACAAGGTTATAATACCAACATAATGTTTGTAATTAATGTGAATTTGATATTATAATATGAATTAAGTAATTAAAAAATAATTTAATGTATATGAGTAAACTTACCATTTGAAAAACCAGGTTTGGTATAAGGGTCGACCTAAAAAATATTTGAATAGCTTAAATCATAAATAAAATTTAAGTTGTGAAGAAAGTGAAGGAGTTAATAATTAGTATTATAATTTACTTTAACACTTTTTTAGGGAAATATTTATGTAGAAACTTTTCAAGTTTGTAAATTTAATATGATAGTGCCTACTTTAATCAGATAACTCTTAAATTGTTTCAACAGTTTAAGACATAAAGAAAATCTAGTGATGATCATGGAAGATTTTTTTCTAGAATTTCAACCAACACGGTTTCAGCTAAGCTCTGATTTAAATTGTCTATTTATCTCCATAATTTATGGTCTCTATAAAATTGAATAGCACAACACAATACATTTCAATACATAGTCAATAAATCTTTTAGCATTTTATGATTATATTTACTTAAGTTTGAATGATGTTTTCTAATATATAAAAATATATAGACTTTACAATGATGTGTGTTTTTTATTTATTTATGCAATATTGAGGAAGATTTCTGGACTTCTGCTAACAAATTAGATTTAGTTGATACTTTTGGTAAGTCAAAATTGAAAATTGTAAATATTATTTTGAAATAATTGATTAAAAAAAATGTAAGCATTTGCTCACAAAATACCTTAATTTCCAAAAGGTTGAACTGTCTTATCTCAGAATTGTTTTTCATTTTATTCAATGATTTATCACTGAACTAAAATCCAACACGTAATCTATAATGACTTGATGAATGATAAGGTACACTCAACACTTATGTCCTATTTTAATGCAGAGCAGTTATCTACTCTCCCTCTTTGCTTTTTTATTTCATGGATTATTACAGATATAATAATACTTGAAGTAATAAAAAATCTTTAATTTTTATTTACAGTTGCAGCTTTACTTTAATAAATATTTTCAAATAATAATTTAAATTATATTTATGATGTACTCATAAGTATTATTCTGTAACTACTTACTACTAACAGTTACAATTATAATTATACAGACTATAATTTTATGCAACTAGGTTATTGGGCTATCAAGTTATTTATACTTAGTTAATACTTTTAAAGTAATGCCTATGATTTCATTATTTTGATTAATTATAAACTACAATATTATTTGATAAACTGATCATTCTGATCCGACAATACCAATAATTAAAAATAATTATTGTAGTATTGGCTTAGAAGTATAAGACTCGTAATAACTTAAATGTTAATTAGGTAATTAGAATTCTATATTTATAAGTGTCCTCTACCCACTTCTTATAAAATAATATAGTTTTACTTGATCCAATAAATATCTCTTCAGATAGATTTAAAGAGACTTATAATTTTAATTTCTAAAATCTTAAATTTCAACTACTGTATATGAACAAGTACCTGTGTATCATGGGGAATAGATATATTTGGCTGAATAGATATATCTGGCTGAATAGATATATCTGGCAGTGTTGGGTTTTGATGAAATAATTGAAGACATCTTAACATGTATTTGTCTTCAAATATTTCTAAAACAAAAATGATAAACATCTTATAATTGCAGATATGTAGCTAAATGAGAGACTATCTATAATCATAAATCATTATGTTAATATATATTGTTTATTATATATTATCTATATTATGGGAAAAATTAAGTTTACTAGTAGAATCAACATTATAATAGGGATTTATAAACTTACAGATTTAAATCACTCAAATAGCTTGAATCAGAAACATAATAACATAACATTCTTATTTTTTAATTATATGAGTTTGTTATTTAAAATTACATCAATGCTTTAATTAATAAATGATAATAAATATAATGAAATGTATTTATAATGAAATCTAATCAATGCTTAAGACAAAATATGAGTCAAACAGATAATTTATGATATTTAAAAACCTATCTCATTGTACAGCTTATTCAGCATAATAAATAAATATTACATTTTTTTTAATTAATAAATATAAAATTTTATTGGATAGCTTATGATATTTAATTTTTTTTCAATTTTATCTAAGAAAAACACTATACTTATTGATACTTTATTGAAAAAATGTACATAATGATATTATTTAACACTTTTTATTTAGCTATATATCTTTTTGTACACTACTAATAAGAATAAATAATAATAATTAATCTACATATATTAAATGAAAAATAAATATTTTTATTAGATTTATTATTATTATTATTTTTAATTCAGATAACATTAACTAATATAAACCAGAAATCAGAAACTATGTAACTTCTATAATAGTACTTAATACATATTTATATTACCTACCTTTTGTACTATTTGTAGTGTCGTGTAACTGAAACATCCCATTATCATTTACATTGTACATTGTACCAAATAAATCAACTTCACTTTCATTTGTATGTTTCATAACTGAAATATTTTTTACATAATCAGAATTTGAAACCATTGTGAATATATTTTCATTTGAATTCATCGTGATAGTATCATCATTACATTTTGTGGGCGTTACTGGATTTATACCATAAAACATATTCACTGCAATATCATCTACTTTCATTAAATGGATTAAATCCTCTGTTTGCATATCTGGTAATAATTTAATATTGGTATAATTATCATCATCATCATCATTAAATGTTGAATTTTCATCAGTTTGTAAAGACATGCTTTCAGATTTTGCTATATAACCCAAACTTGAGGACTCAATAGGTAACATGTAAGTTTTAATACTTGTAACTAGTGAATTAATTGTTGATAAACTTGATAACACAACTGCGGGGCTTGATTCAAATGGTATAGTAGATGTAATAAAACTAAGTACTGGAACCATAGAATTATTTGACACCAATACTAAATTTTCCTGGACTAAATCTGAAGAATTATCGTTTTTTGAAACAATAAGTATTGGCATTATTAATGATGGTTCGCGAGAGGAGTCTGTCTCTCTAATGGTCAACTTTTCTCTCAACAAAGGCATATCATCATCCAATAAAATGTCCTTTGGTATGGTTTGAGTTTGTAATGATGAAAAATCAGCTATTTTGTCTATTGAATTCAATTTTGACAAATCTGTCAAATTAAATACATAATTAAGTCTTATAATTATATTTTTTTATAAATGTATAAAATTAAGTCAAACAATTAATTATGAAAAGAATTACATTTTAAAATTACCAAGTAAGCTAAACTATAAGAATTTAATTATTACCTATACTATTATGTTGTCCGAACTTTAAGGATTTTAATATTTTATTATATGCTATATTTAAAATAATAATAATAAAAAAATAAAAACATTCATTCCTATAATTTTTAATATTGCTGTACTTAGGATTTGGTTTTTTGAATATATTAGATTCTAAGCAGAGCAATTTACCAAGTGTTGGTTGTATTACTGATGATTCAGGCGAAGAGTTGTCTGTCTCTGTATTGATCGACTTTTCTTTTAATAAAGACATAGTACCATTATCCAATAAAATATCTTTTGGTATGATTTGAGTTTGCAATGGTGACGAATCAGTCATTTTGTCTAATAATAAATCAATTGATGGTAAATCTGTCAAATTGAATACATAATTAATAAGTATAGATGTTTTTATAAAATTATATATTTTTAAAATAAATAATCAACTGGATGACATAAATAAAAATTACTAAGTAAGAAAAAAATAAATATTTTTTTTTATATCTGGACACACTAAACAAATGAGAAGTCGAAAAAAAATACTTATAATTTCAAAGGGGATTTCAAGTAGCGAATAGGATTCAGTTTATACTTTATAGATGTTAAATTAATAAATTCTCATTATTCTTCAAAATAACCGGGAAAAAGAAACAAGAACTTAAGAAAAAACTGGAATTTTTATTTTTTACACAAATCCAGTTTTGACAAAGTGGATTTTGTTTTTTAATACAACTTAAAAACCAACTGCAGATACTTGAAATTTCCACTAAATGTTTAAATAATTATTTTCTAAACATTTTATAATTTTCAAAATGTTTTGACCTTTTTTGAGATATTTATAAACATTTGAAATTTTCGACTTTTTTTTGTTTTTGTTTTTTTTTTTTTTTTATAAATGCCGAATTAATTTTTAGTAAATCCAAATATTTATACTGTTATTTTCTAAGCATGGTAATATTTTTATAATATTTGATTTATTTACTATTTAAATTAATTTATAAATTATTAAAATAGTTATCACTTCAAAACTTGTTGAATGTATATATTATATTCCATGTCTATTTAATATCTATAGTTTGTTTAAATATTTTTTTAAAACTCACCTAAAAATTTATTTGAACTGGCAGATAACTTTTTTGTTGTACAAAACTGCATACTTTTTTTAATTTCTAGACCCTATAACATTGATTTATTTAAATAATAATAATAAATGAAATCATTATAATAACTTTAAAATAATTATAACGTCATAAATATTACGTAAACATAATCTATTATATTATAAAAAATAAGGTACATTTTATAATGAATTACAAATTAATCTTAGAACATGCCAATAGTTATATTTTAAATATATTATCTGAAAGTTATACTATTTGTACAAGTGGTAATTTATTATAACCAGGAATACATCAGTACATAATAAATATGAGATAAGATTCTTATTATAATATGTAAGTGTTTTATTGTATTCTTACTTTAGAAGTCTCTTTTGTTTCAACAGTCTTATGAGTATCAGCAGCCAATTTATTTTTCATTAGTGATAAATCGCTTTTTTCAGATTCAAATTCAGTTATCTCACTTTTATGTTTAAACATATTTTCCAACATCTTATTTATAGGTATATATTTAATATGTGTGTTATTTATAAATATGTCTATCAACTGAAATTTAAACAAAAAGTTTTTTTATAAATACTAAATATTTCAATGAAATAAAAAATAATTTTTATTAAACCAGTGTAAAGTTTACCTGACTAATATCTGCATGATTTGCTTTAAAAACATTGTCATTAAACAGAGATGGAACAATCCTTAACGAAAGAGGAGCTGAATTAGCCTGACATTTATATCTCCGAACTACTTCTATATCAGGACTAATTCTTTGCCGTAGAACTTCTAGCATAATAATAATATAGGTTTTCAATTCATTTTGCTTAAGTTGTATCTTAAACCTGTAAACAGTGTAAAAATAAAAATCTTTAAAATATTTCTTATTTAATTGACCATTATAAATTCTTTACCGCATCTTTTTAACAGAATCAACCTTTGGATTTGTGCATAATAATAGAGAAAATTCTTGAGTTTCTGTTATAATTACTAAAAACAATTTGAAAAGGTTTAACGATTTTATACGAAAATCAAATTTCCATAAGATATAGTTTTCAATATTCATGTTTTCGGTATCCTAAGCATAAATAAATATTTAATTTGATAAAGTAAATAAAATTAAAAATCATTAAAACAATCAACTTAAAATAAATACATTTGTACTTTACAAGAATAAGTTCTGATAGATATAATTAAACATTTTTTTCGACCAACCATTAATTTTGAAGATTCTTTTTGTGGTTTATTTGACAGCATTGATGTTTTTATGTTGTCATTAGATTCATTGTAAAATTCTGTTTTCAAAAGTTTTTGATTTGAAAAGTTATTTTTCCTCTTAAGTGGATTTAGTACTATAGTACGACAACTTAACATTTGATGTTGTAAATTAACTACTAGACCAGCAATAGGTGACGAATCCATACACATAACTGGATACGATTTTTTAAGCAATATACTTTCTAGTTTTAGTCTTTTTTTATATGACCAATAATTAGTGTCAGTAGGGTGACTATTTTTAGCAATTATACGGTTTACATCACTTTGAATGGACTGTAATTAAATTATGTAATTAAATAATGAATTAAACTATGAAACAATAATTAAACTTAGTATGAAAATATATTTCTAAATTATTATTCAGTAGCGTAATTTTTCAAATAGCTCACCATATTAAAAGGACGCAGTAATAACCTATACACTCGGCCTGGAATCTCATCTACTTGATCATGAATTTCTGCTATAACACATCCAGAATAAAATAATCTGGGCTCAGCACTATCTAATAAATCCAACAAATCTGGTGGTAGATGTTCATTTTCCATGTATTCCAATATTGTATCCTTAAAATAATTGAAAAAATATTCTTTTGGTGATTTCAAGTTCTTGTCCGTGTTAATTTTTATTGAATAACCTTTATCTATAGAATGCAATATAAGCACCAATACATTTGGTTTGAACTCAGTAGGGTCATCAAACAAAACATCCAGCAAACTTGATGGTTGAAAACACTAAAATAAAATATTCAAGACAAATTAAAAACATTTAATGTGTTATAAATTAATATAAATAGTATAAATAACTATTTATTTACATTCTCTGGCCATTCTTTGGAATTGGCAAATTTACATAATAGTTTTCTGTGAAGAAAATGTAATCTTTCGAATAAATTGTATGGTTTTTTTTTTAATTTTTGACTAGAATTGTCCTCTTCAAAACTTAACGGAACATCGCGTACAAATTCTGGTTCTAATTGACACCATTCATTTTGTAATTCATCAATTTCTTTTTGAAAATCTTCATTTGTGTTTAAGTTTACTTCATTAAACGTATCTGGAAATATTTTCATTTCTTGTAACTGCTTATCATCTATTTCTTGTTGTAATTCATCAAACACTTTTTGTTGCACATAACCTTTATATTCTTGGGATAATTCATCTAATTGATTTTTAAGTTCAAAAAATGTCTGTTTCTCTTTAATATGATCTGTTAATATTGTAGGATTAGATAAATCGATTTTTTTTAAATTTTTTTCTTCTCCGTGTGTAAGTTCAGCATTTGGATCGATTTTTAAATGCGATTCATTGCATGTTGTAGTAGGTGATTTTTCTGATGGAATATAATTGTCTTCAGAAGAATTAGATTCTACTTCTATATCTTCAACTATTTCTACTACTTCATTTATATCATTGATCTCTTCTTCACTTACATCTTCTGTATCTACATCAGTATTTTCCTGTGATTCTTCATCAAAGTCTTCAATTCTAACCTCAGGAAACTCTAATATTTCTCCTTCAAAGCCTTCGATATCCACATCAGAATCTTCTTGTACTTCTTTTTCAGAATCTCCGATTTTTAGTCCAAAATCTTCTATTATTTCTGTTTCCAATGCTTCAATTTTTAATTTTGTTATTTCATTCACTGCTTCAAAATGTTCATCATTCGAAATTTTAGAATAATCTTGTAATTCTTCTTCGAAGTCTTCTATTTCCACATCAGTATCTTCTTTTACCTCAGTTCTTGTTTCTTTAGTTTTTATTTCAAGATCACTGTTTATTTTTCCTTCAAAATCATTTTTGTTCTGTAATTTCTCTTCAACTTCTACACTTTTGTAAAATTCTAATTGAAACTGTATATTTGTATTACCCTTTTTTTGTGTTTGATCGATGACATCTATTCCTTCCTTGCATATTTTTGATTTTAATGCATCTTGATTAGTTTGATTTATAAGTGTTTTCACTGCATCATCATAGAAGTCAACTGATACATTTTTTCCTAAAACATTCTGTGCATTTCCTTTTAGTTCTTGTGATGTTTCTTGATTATATTGTATAACTAAATCATAATATTTATAATTCTCTTTTTCATCGATTTTTTTAAACTGATTTCGTATTCTTTCTGCTTCATTAACCCCTTCCTGTGTTTCTTTTAAAACGTTTTTCTGCAATTCTTTTTCTTTAATCTTTTCGTTATTTTCGATTTCATCATTCGCTGGCAATTCTACGACTCTTTTTAATTCATCTTTTGATTTTAATTTTTTTTTTCCTCCGACCACTGGTACATCTTCATTAACCATATGTTTTACTTTACTGTTAACTTGTTGTTGTCCTTCCTGAATTTCTTCATTACATTTTTGTTGCAATAAATTATCTAATTTTTTTAAAAATTCTGTATTCAATTTTTGCTGTATACTTGTTTGTGTTAGATCATCGCTTAATTGGTCTAATTTATTATAAAAGGGTGTTAAATCCTGATTAAATGAACAATAGAGATTTTTTAAAAATTTTATTTGAACGGGAAAATAGTCCTTTTTAGAAACTTCTTCTAAAATTTCTTTTTTTAATTCATCTACATTTTCTGGATCTAGTTCTGTAATTTCTTTATTAAGTTTTTCAAGTTCTTGACGTAGTTCTTTTTCTATTTTTTGTTGTTTTAAAGGTATTTCACATATAAGTCGTTCAATCCGTTTTTGAATTGACCTATGAAATGAATCTATTAAATTTTCATGTATATTTTGCTGTTCTTGTAATTCAAGTTCTAGTAAAATGTCACTATTATCTTTTTTTTGTGATTCGATTTCAATCCCTTTTTGTATTTGATTTTGTGTTTTACCACATTCGATATTTTTTCCATCCAAGTCTATGCATACATTATCTTTATTTATATTTTGTTTTATTTCTTTCTCTGTGTTATGCTGAAATTTTGAATCATCACTTATTTCTCGGTTAATTAATTCTTGTTTATTTTCTCTTTGCTTATTTTTTTTTGATTTTTTTTCATCTTCCTCTTCAAAATGCTTTTCTTTGTCAAGATACGAACTTTCGAGTTCTTTTGGAATTTCGATTTTTAAATCTATTTCTATTTCAGACTTTTGTGGTGCTTTATTTAAATCTATATTTTGTACATCAGTGCATAATTGTTGTTGATAGTTTGAATCGACTTGCACTTCTAGGTATAATTCTATTTCATTGTCCGAACTACATTTTTTTTTTTTTTTTTTTTGACAAATTTTTTACGTTTATTTTTATTTGCTTCTTCCTTTTCTTTTTGTTGGATATCTTTTTTTATTACTTCATCTTTTTCATCTTTTTCATCGTTTAAATTTGTTTTTTCTTCTTCAACATCAATTTTTGTCGTTTTCAAATAACAGTGAGCAAGATTGAACAATGTCTATAAATTAAAATAAAATTATTAATAATATACATGATATTTGTAGCTAAATTGCAAATACAAATACAACTTACTCTTGCAGCTCTAATTTGCCTTTCTGCTAAGTCATCCATGGTAATTATTTGTATTAAATTGTTAGAGAATTTTGAAATTTGTTCATCATTATCTGGCTAACTAATAAATAATCAAAAAGTTAAAAAAAAAATGTTAGTGCTAAATTATGTTTTATAATTTATTCATAAAAAAATTAAGTAATTTCTTACTTTTTTGGCTCAAGGATACAATTACAGAAACACGATTTCGTCAATTTCACCTGAAATCATAATTTAAAGGTTACAATTTAATATGTTTAATATTATTATTTATTGAATAAATATCTATAATCTTGCATTTTAAAGCGTTATTTATACTAATCACGATTCATGACAGTAACAATTAAGTGTAATAAGACCTGGATGATTTGATACGTGTGACAGTAACGCACAGTGCATACACTATACATTATGAACTTTCACTGGTAGTCTTCCAGTTTTTATTACGATTTATAATATTAAAATTGTTAATCTTTTCTCTTTTTTTTTTTGCTACAAGACATATACTATCAAATACATATACAGTGGATTCCGCCTAATGTGGGCACCGATTAATATGGGTATCCGCTAAATATGAGCAAAATGGTCTGGTCCCAATACAAATGTTTATTAACAAGGCTAAAAAAAAACACGTAATATAAGCACTCGATTCGATTTATGTGAACAATTTTTATTTTATCGCGGTGTTAGAATATACCTATACGTATAACGTATGTATTTAAAAACAACTAATTTAATCAGGGTTCGTCGTATCTATATACATGTGTTTATCGAAAGTAATAAAAAGCATTACCATTTAAACCTTAAAAGCCTTTTCTGTATATTGTACAAAAATAGCACAAATTAGTTTTTCGTAATTTCTATTGTTGAAAATAATGTTACAACATTACTGCATTACATCGGCGTAACTAGGGGTCCTAGTGGGGGGCTTAGACCCCTATAGCTTATAAGGTTTTACTAGCCTCAATTAGCATTCAAGTTATTTTTAACTTTGGTTTTCAAGGACTTTAGCCCCCGTAACTATTAAATCCTAGTTACGCCCATGACTGCCTATACGACCAAATTCGGCACAAAAAGACAAACCATGTTGATGTAAGGTAAAATTGTGAAATTCAGATGAAAAATAAACGACTGAAAATACCATTGTTGTGCAAAGTGAAAATAAACTACTCGCTTTATGTTATTACAACAATGACAATTTGATACTCATGATACTACCGATCTTAGGTATATATTAAAAATAAGTATAGACTTATTAAAATATATCATAAATTAATTTTGTAACTAAACTAACCCTTAATCAACTCATAGAGGTAGTTTCACTTGAATATTTTTCCCATTATCTTGGTGTTTTTTTACAATAAGCACATTTTTTCGGAAAAAAATAAAAATTCATGCAGAAAGGGATTTTGTTGACTTTTTTTGTTATTATAATATTTTTTTTTACTAATTTCAATTTTTAATGTGGTCCCAACGTGCCCACATTTAACGAAACCATGTATTTAAAATGCACTATATATATAGTATACATCGTAAAAAAAATCGTATGGAATAATATAAGTCTGGAAAAAAGTCCTGTATTTAATAATTATTATTGTTTGTAAGTAACTTCATTAAGTTAGTATTAAATTTATTTAGTATTAGGAATCTAACCATATAAGTGTTGAATAAGATTATTGCATTAAATATTTATACTTATCTTTCTTTAATTTTAAAAGTGAATTTTAAATTAAAAATATTTCTGATGGTCAGGCTTCAATCATTATGCGAACGTATTAATAATTCAAAATTAATTGTTGAAGAGTTTTTAACTAAAAAATACATAAATTCATAAATACATATAATAAAATATAAACGTATAATTGTTTGTTGTTAATTAAACTTTGTTATACAATTCGTTTTGACGATTAAGATATAGTGTTAAAAGTTTATTGGTAAATTATAGTTATACTTATACAAAAGAAAGAAACAAAAAAAAACTGCAGAAGAAAAAAATAACAATAATAAATTAATAAAATAAAATTATATGGCCTGTATGATTAAATAAGATAGCGTGGGAAGTTTAATATTAACTTGTTTAGATGAAAAAATATTTTAGATCTTGAAGGGGATGTTAAATTGAAAAATGATGATAGGTGTAGATTTAAAAAGAGACAATAAGTAGGCGTACTGAAGTGAAATTTGAAGGTAGTTGAAATGTATAATTTAATTTACCTAAATTTTTTTTAATGCATATAAGTACATTCAAAAAATAATAATATTGAATATAACTATTTATTGGACTTTTTTCACCGAACTTATAAGTATAATACTCAAGTCTAAAATTTTCATGATAATAGTTACTATCACTAATTCAGTAAATACCACAAATTCTGTATAATCGTGTAATGTTAATGTTATCTAGATGAGTGTAGACAAATTACACCAAGAATTTTGCAAATTATATTATATTAATAACATATTATACTAATATACTATCATATTTCGTCATCATCGTACATCAACACCAGTGTAGCACATTAGCACAAATACAAATTTCACTCGTAAACAGAAGGGTGTTTAAAGGAAGGATGGAGAAATTTGCCCCCAGCGGCAAAATTTTAATATATATTTCATAGGAGGCATTCATGTACAGATTTATCATGGATTTTTTTTTTGTAATATAAAAATTTCTCAATCAGTAATTAAACATTTCATAAATATTGAAGTATCTGAAACATATTATACTATATATAATACATTATAAATATTATATTATACTTATATATATATATATATATATAATATTATTATTCAGAGATAATAAGTTAAATTCAAATGAATTCAATACCTACACAGTCAAAACTCGATGGATGAGGATTGAGATTGCCGTACTTACAGTTATTGTAGCAATATATTATACTATTAAACTTAAAATAATTTTAATAATTTTTGATTAGTAATTGGCGTGCCCAACTTTTTGTGAATTCGTGTAAAATACTAGAACAAGTGATAAATAACTACGACGCAAGCACGCATTTTCATTTTTCAGTTGTGATGAATTATTAATTTATTTTAAAAAATATTGACAAATAACAGAACTTATCGCTATATTGTTATAGTCAGTGGACACTGCCACACTGGACAGTAAACAGTTTGTTATCATACTACAAATTACATTATTCTTTTCTGTAGGTATTGAATAGAGTAAAAAATTATCAAAACTATCCATTTATGTATTGAAAATAATATTTTGGAAGAAATAAATTGAAATAACATAATTTATAAATTCATTATAAAAAAAAGTTATTAAAAAAAAATAGTTTGAATTCCTGAAAGGCTTAAAAGTATGTATACATAGTACTATTATTTATTTCTACGGTTTATATTTATATTATTTTTTAGAATAAAATTTAATAATTTGTTGTTGTTAGTTATGTTAAATTTAATACTTAATATATTAGACATTTTTTGAAATTATCAATTGTTTGTTACACTTTACGCATAAAAATCAATTTACATGTTGATCTTGATAGCATTATAGCCTTTACAGCATATTTTTTGTAGCTCAAGTAGTTTTTATTAGTTTCTATAGCAAATAAACATAATATAAATTATATTTTATATGATTGATTTAATTATATTGTGTGTAATCGATTATATTATTATATAAATGCTAAATACCTGTGCCCAACACCTATATTTTGTCCAAAAAATGATGATGCGACAAAGTATCTTTACTGTATTCATAATATATATTATATTATTATATTATACCAGGTGTTTTTTAATGAGGGGGGTTTATTAGGCGGCAAAATATGTGTGCCCCAGTGGCATTAAACATTAACACGGCACTGCCCGTAAGATGGATATTAATTAAACAGACGCTTTAAGATAATAGCTTAATTCGTGATTGGTATAGAAGCAGAATGTTGAGTAAAAGTCTAAAACCAATAACAATATGTCAATATGTCTTATACACGAATGCAGGAAAATTAACCATGAATAAGACGGTGTGTAGTACTGTAGTGTCGACAACGATATTGTGTTGATAACATGTTGCACTTCATGTAATCGCAGGTACACCATCAGTGTAACGCAATGGCCAAGTACACTCACAAGCATCTGTGTACTGTGTTATATATAGAAAAAATTAATTAATTGATGGAAAACTACATTATATTATTCTAATCATCACATGCAGTAGCAGTACACAAGAGAAGTTTATTCAGGAAGTATATAAACTTTCATCAGACTAGTCAAAATTCACGGGTGTAAATATACTACTATTATAACGTAGTATATACCTACATCATATTATAATTTATAATAATCCAAAATTTGCTTTATTACTAGTGATGCTTATCAATTATAATTAAACATATTTTCACGGAGGTAACAAAAGCAAACGGTTTATCGACTGTTTAGATTGTTTAGAAGTATAACATGACATTTGTTAATCGCTAAAATTACGATTTAAGGTAGAATCTTAATCGTGGCCAGGTATATATATCTTTAACTGTGATCCTCGTCAAAACGATTCGAAAGATTTGTAATAAAAATGTTGTATCAGAGGTTGGTAGTAGAAATACTTAGCTGATGACAAAATTTGGTTAGAAAATTTTAGTAAGCCATTTAATAGTTGCATAAAATTATTGTCAAAATGATTTTTACTAAATTTTTGCCAAAGGTACCTTTGCAAAAAACATTCTTATTATTAAAAGTATTCAATGTTCACCAT